>NW_027506001.1:0-110442 GCF_021521415.1 Bidens hawaiensis | reverse complement strand
GCATCTAGAAGGCTTTTACTTACATAATAAACGGGATGATGTTCACCTTCGTGATCCTTCACAAGGACAGCACTTACTGCATTTCCTGAGACAGCTAGGTACAGATATAAGGATTATCCATCCATAGGCTTCATCAAAGTTGATGCCGAAGATAAGTAATCCTTTAAGGCTTTAAGTGCAGCCTCATGCTTCTCTGTCCACTCGAACTTTTTATTATTCCTAAGGATATCGTAGAAATCTTTGCACTTCTCGGAGGATTTGGAATGAATCTGTTGAGAGCAGCTATTCTTCCTGTCAGTCTTTGAAAATCTTTAGCATTCGCAGGAGACTTTAAGTTGATGATGGCTTCTATCTGCTTGGGGCTCGCTTCTATCCCTCTTTTGGTCATAATATATCCTAGATACTTTCCAGCCTTAACACCAAAATGGCAATTTGACGGGTTAAAATTCATGTTATACTGGTCAAGGGTATTGAATGCTTCTTCCAGATCTCTGAGGTGATCCTCAGCTCTCTTTGACTTCACCACCATGTCATCTATGTAGACTTCCATGGTTTTGCCTAACTGATCCTTGAACATCATGTTGACCAATCTTTAATATGTTGCCCCGGCATTTCTTAGTCCGAACGGCATAGCAATATAACAGTATATGCCGGTAGGAGTCATGAATGATGTATCCTCCTAATCAGATGGTTCCATCTGAATTTGTTGAAATCCAGAGGAAGCATCCATAAAGGTAAGCATTTCATATCCTGCAGTTGCATCCACCATGGAGTCTATATGTGGTAACGGGAAAGGATCCTTGGGGCATGCCTTGTTTAAATCAGTAAAATCGACACACACCCTCCACTTTCCATTATTTTTAGAAACAACAACCACTTTAGCCAACCATCGAGGATACTTAACCTCTCTGATCATACCGCCTTAAAAGTCTTTCAACTACTTCTTGTATGGTCATGTTGCTCTCAGGAGTGAATTTCCTTCGCTTCTGATGGACGGGTTTTATAGATAAATCAAAGCCCAACTTGTGAGTAACTACCTCCTTAAAATACCTGTCATGTCTGAATGTCTGAAGACAAACGTAGACTTTCTTCAGTTTAGGAAGGATACTATATCCTCCTCAATCCCACTAGGGATACTGGATCCTAGGAACACCTTCATGTCTGAATCTTCAGGGTCTAAGGATACTTCTTTTATGTCTCACTCTCGAGCTTCCAGCACGTCCATAGGATGTTGCTGTGATTGCTATGCTATTGTCTGTTTAGCTGTTGGCTTCAAGGATGGACAACTCGGGCATAAGGGATCATCATAAGGCTGGACAACTTGGTATAATAAATCTGTTGATTGCTATGCTATTGTCTGTTTAGCTTCCAGCACGTCCATAAGGGATCATCATAAGGCTGGACAACTCGGTATAAATCACTAGTTAACTTTTCAAATTTCCCAATACAAGAAAACTGATTGTTGAACAAGTTAACTAAATGCGAAAATGAAGTAACATAGTAAGGAGGAAGACTTAGCAGCCATTTAAGTACAAATCTTGTTAGCGTGGATCCGAAACCCTTGCATAGACAAGCTTCCTTGAGTTTTTCAGCATCACAAATAGGTGGAGCAAATATGGACAACTTGTGCCTCCCTTCTGGTATTTCATGGATTGGTCGGACCACCCCTGGCACGCTGGATATCATATCCTTAAGCTTCTTAAGTTCCCTAGCCATAGCTTGGTTGATACATGCACCCTGCATAGGACCAATATTAGCATCTAAGGATATAGGATTGTATGTGTTACCTCTTTGTTCGGTGAATGTTGGCATCCTAGAAGAATAATTGAGGTAGGAAGCGTCAGCTACGGGAGTTGGTCCACCAGAAACAATGATCTGCATAGGAATTATATCTCCTTCGCGGACCTCGGAGGACCTTTGATGTTGAGATTTAAAGGAGCCTTGATTCTGGTAGAAGGATCCTTGAGGCTGAGAGCTGTAGGATCCTTAGTGATACAATCCAGAGGATCCTGGTTGAAGGTGGATTGATGTTCCTCGCTGGAATATCGAGGATCCTTGGACCTGCTGACGCATCGATCCTGGATTAAGGATGGATGATCCTTGCTAAAAGGTCGAGGATCCTTGAACCTGCTGACCTATGGACCCCGAATTCAGGATATATGATCCTTGCTGAAAGATTGAGGATCCTTGAACCTATTGGCCCATTGAACCAGGATTAAGGATGGATGATCCTTGAGTAAGTTGAGCCAAGGATCCCGGTGTGGTGAAATCCAGCATCCTAGGCATTAACGGAGTCTGATCCTCCACTGGCCTCTAAGTCCTCTTGAGGTCGTTTATCTCCCGAAGGATCCTCTGGTTAGTCTTGCTTTGTTGCTCCATGTATGCTTTTACCTGTGAAAACATAGCAGAAACATCATTGTTAGTATTTACCACCGAAGTGGCAGCATTGGTTTTCAAGCTCTGGAAGACTAGTAGTTACGTCTTGTTTCCAGCGGTAGTAGCCCTTGGTGCTGCCGCTAATGAAGGAGGCACCGACGGAAAAGTTCTTGATCAGAGAGGAACCGAAGATGACATGGTTGATGAAGCATAGGTTGGTTGAGAGGCCATTCATGGTGATATGGGTATGAAAGGTTGAATATTGATAGGAATAATATGGATTATAGCACCCATTTCCACACGGTGGGCGCCAAATTGTTTTGGTCAAAAATCTACTAAGGATAATGTAACCAAATTCGTTTGGTGAGGACTACTGCTAATATAAAAATGGTGAATGTATGAACAAAATAAGGATGAACACCGTGATTTGTTTGAAGGAAAAAACCTAGATCTTGAGTAGATCGCCGGCAAAAAACCCCGGGTGATGACAAGTCGTCTGTTACCACTTTATTAATGTAAAAATCGTGTTACAAATGGGGAGTTTATGATCAACGAATACAAAGAAACTAAGTGTGTGTGTACTGTTTACAAAGAATTCTCAGCTAGTGTTTACGAATGTGAGCTGGTAAGTGATGGAAACCTAGTTGATCATAACTCGTTATAAATAAAAATAACAACTAACTATATTCCCTACATTCACGCCACTCTTCCCACTAGTCATTCCTTCTCTTTTGACCACATGCGGGAGTCGTCCAGTAGCGCAAATAGGATGACCAAGTCTTCCAGCCGTTATATCTATCAAACACAACACCACTCAATACAATTATTAGTTAAAAGATAATACCAAGGATCCTTGATCCTTTATAACCTGAAACATATCACAAGGATAATCAATCCATAAATTATTCAAGGATAGAGGATCCTCGGCATAAATTTCATGTCCTAACTAGAAGAAAGAGACAATATTGAACAACAAGTAGTTTGTGGAGTTCTTATGATTTTTGAATTGATTCATGTGTCTTTAATTTTGACTTGATATGTAGTACCCTTGTGGCAGAATTTGAATATGTGATCACTCTTTTTAAGTAATGTAATTTTTTGCTTTTAAGGATTTGATGTGTATTTTGACACAAGTGAATGTAATTTAGAGGTTTATTGGTGCATATGAGTTTGTTCCAATCTATGGGAGTTTTCTAGGCCTTAAAGATGATCAAGGAAGCTTGGAATCATCTCAACCTCCTCAGAAATATGCTAAGTATGGAATTCGAGCAAACCAGACACTTCAACCAAGCTTTAAACTTATTCAAACAAGGTATCTTATTTCGAGTAAGGTTATCTTCTGGAATTCTTTTAAGTGTTAGGTTCGAGCAAACTACACTTAATCAAGAAAGGTTGTTCTTCAGTCGAGCAAGGTTTGTTTCAGAGCATCAAGTAATTTGGTGGGTCGAGCAAGGTTTCACTAAATAGAATCTCAAGCAGACTTGTAGGAAGTTAAAGGAATTATTATAGACTTCTACGAGCATGGTTCAACCTTAAGCAAGCTACAGTACCCAAGCATACTAGGTTTACTAAAATAAGTCTTAAGAGAAAGGTTGAAGAGATCAAGAAGAACAACTTTGCTAGTAGGATATTATCTAGCAAAGTTTAATTGTATCATGAATATTGAAGTCAGCTTGATTCATATTTTCTTAGGAAAATATTCAAAGTAAAAGTTTAGTAGGCGAACTGTTTAAGCACACTCATGGATTACTAGGTCTGCTCGACAAAGACAAAATCTTACTCGAAGACCAGTTAACACTTGTTACAATGTTGAATATGTTTCTACAATCATTAGAGTTTCTAGAAGAAGTTGTCAGGTGAGGCTATATAAGGAAATACTAGGTCATATTTATGACAACGGCTGATCACACACTTTCCTAAGAAGACAAAATATTTTGTACCGAAAGCAGCCGCACCAAACATTCCACCGAGAAACCCTAAAGATATTTCCTTTGTATTTTCACTGATTACTATGAATGGAAATCTTTTGAGTTTATAGCGTGCTTGTTAGCTTTATGTTATTGAAGCAATATCCTAATTATTATCGATCCCGCCTTTAATAAGCAAGGGGTCTTCACATTGGTTATTTCGTAATCCATCTTGTCAACATTTATTTGTGGGTTACGAGTTTGTAGTGAAGAAATACGATCTGGACATTCGTTTTATGGTTTAGGTGGACGACAATTTCATCGACTGACTTAACACTAATAAACAAAAAGCCAAAATATAAAGCTGTGATAAAAAGGCTTCTTGGTCATTATGATTCACTACTCAAACTCACAAAAATAAACCTTTTGTAGTTTGATTTTAGGTTTATTTTTGAAAATTTGAAAAAGTAACAAAATTATTTTCTATTTGTTTTGATAAAAATTTAAATTAAAAAAAATTATGCATTATTTTCGATTACCAAGTTATGCAAATGAAAAGAAAATTTGGACAAAAGCAGGAATTTATGGTTTTTAATTATGAGTTTTACCTACGAGTGTTTAAGGTATTCTTTAAAAATTTGGCATCGAAAATGGGTTTTGATGGTTAATTTAAGGATTTTACATGTGTTTGGAATGGTAAAAACTCCATTCGTTACCTTTGTGCTTCATTCGTTACAACATACATTCGTTTCCGCTATACACTCTAAATTCATAGCGAATGGGGACCTTGTTCGCTGTTCTGTTAACAAATGAGTAACAAATGAATGATTATTCGTTAAGCCTTTAACGAATGGGCCATTCGAATGTATTGGGATGCTTACAAGACTTGTGTGGCATATATAAACCCTAGAGCACGAATGGTAGTCCATTCGTCTCTATATTGTTTGTCTCGTAAATACCTCACACAAGCCAAGCCCTTCCAGTATTTTTCTAGAACTCGATTGTGATCTGAAAATACATTGATTCATTATCATTGATCATCCCAAGGTATAATCGTTTATCTGGGTTGATTTAATCTAAGTTTTGTTTATATTTTCGTAGGGTACGACGTTAAAACCCTTACATAACAAAATCGAATAAATAAACCTTCAAAATGGACATTAAATTCAAATTAGAAATTGTTAGATTAGGGTCGATAATGCATTGATATCTATGAACAATGTTTGATGGTTAATGGTTGTATATCAATGGTTTTGAAAATTCAAATTGGTCAGTTTTAACTTTCGGGGTTTAACAAAATATTAACTTTGACTTGTAAAGTCAAGAAAGTGTATTGAATTCATTCATTATTAGTAAATTCGTGTTCATTCGCTACAACACATTTTCTTATTCATAATCATGTAACGAATGAAGTTCATTCGTTATTAATGATTAACGAATGACCCCATTTGTTAATTGTCTAACAAATGTGGATTTGTATGAGTTAGCGAATGAGTTACGGATATGATGTGCATAACCAAAGAGTCTATTCGTTAATCTTCTTATCGAATTCCATTCGTTATACTATTGGTTTAAAATGAATATATATATATATATAGGTGATAATTACAGAGGGTCAGCACAATCATCAAGGACAACATGTTGAGCAACATGTGGCTAATACCTGGCCATAGCTAGTACAATCAGAAGCAGACCCGGCTGGACATCGATATGTAGCAGACAAGAAGCTTAGCATTTGTGCTTTCTTGGGTCATAATTTTTTTTGGGCGTGCGATGTTCAGAGATGTTATCATGTTCTTGAGAAGTTCAAGAATATATCAAACTATCTCAACATATCTCCCAGTTCATTAGAGTATTATCAGACCGTCATGGGAGACGGCTGGATATATTGCGGGGGAGAATCACATTGTCGCCGTGTAACATCCTAAATTTTAATTATAAATAAAGAAAGTTATGTTTAGTGATTTCGTTGTTAATTATTTAATGTCGAGTAAGGAGGGAGTTGGGCTTAGATTGCGTAAGATGGGTTAAATGAGAATGGGCCTCGGGTCCGTGGGCTTAGAGGGATATAAATATCCCATCCCAAACCCAATCTTTCATTTCCACCTTCTTTCTTCACACACTCAAAACACACACATACTAACCGATCAAGATTCGAAGCCGAGACCCGAGATTTTGTTGATAGATCTGAGTTGGTAAGGTAAGAACAAATCCACCAAAGCTTATATTACTGAAAATGGTTAGGATTTGATGGGTTAACCGAACCCGAAACCCAAACTGCCCAAATCGGACCCCTAAAACGTCGATTTTAGGCCGATTTGATGGTTGGGATTTGTAGGCGCCGATCATACGATTCCGTGGGTACCAAAATCGAGTTATTTGGCTAAGAAACGAAGGATTTATGGGCAAACAGATCTGCAGCGCGATAACTTCGCCTGCAAGATTAAGTTCGCCTGATGAACTTCGCCTTCAAGCGTAACTTCTCCTTCAAGCGTAACTTCGCCTAAGGATAACTTCGCCTACGGCCAAGTTCGCCTAAGGTATAACTTCGCCTGAAGCCAAGTTCGCCTAAGGTTTAACTTCGCCTGAAGCCAAGTTCGCCTAAGGTTTAACTTCGCCTGAAGCCAAGTTCGCCTAAGGTTTAACTTCGCCTGAAGCCAAGTTCGCCTAAGGTTTAACTTCTCCTTGAGCCAGCTTAACCCCAGCCAGGGGCTCTGCCCCTTGGACCCCGCTAGGGGCTGCCGCCCCTAGAACCCCGCTGCCAGGGGCGCTGCCCCCGGACCCCCGTTCGTTGTGGGTCATATATAGATAGAAATACAAAACGAGTAGTAGTAGTTAATTGATATGTGTAAATATTATACAGTTAGCCGAGCCCAGTTAAAGAAAGGAATTACGATCAACGGCGAGCGTAACAGGATCCAGGTGAGTTTCTAGCCCCATTCCTTGTTATGTTTTCGGGGCTGTGTGCATACTTGATGTGTTGTTAATACATTTATCCTAAGTGATAAGTGTATGCCATATGTGATATATGTGATATGTATGAATGATTGCTTGATGGTTCGTGAACGATCTTCGGATATTGCACGTACTGTCAGGTTGTAACGTTATAAAGCCATATGTGATATATGTGATATGTATGAATGATTGCTTGATGGTTCGTGAACGATCTTCGGATATTGCACGTACTGTCAGGTTGTAACGTTATAAATATGGCAAGTATGATATGTATGTTTATGTGTATGAACGTAATAAAGTTAATAAAAGAAGGAAATGACGGTTGTATGGTTGTATGGTTACGAAAAGGGTACCGAGCCCTAATAATACTTGAGGTATGATGTATGTTTGTATGGTAACGAAGAGGGAACTGAACCCTACTAATATTCGAAAGCAAGGGACCAGACCCTTATAATATCTGTGATGTTAGGGACCAGACCCTTATAATATCTGTGATGTTAGGGACCAGACCCTTACAATATCTGTGAGGATAGGGACCAGACCCTTCATAATATCTGTGATGTTAGGGACCAGACCCTTATAATATCTGTGATGTTAGCGACCAGACCCTTATAATATCTGTGAGGTTATAGGGCGAAAGGCTCTTTAAAACGTATGATTATGAATGTAAAGAAAGTATGTAAGTAAGAATGAAGGTATGAGTACTTATGTGTGTATGAAAGAAAGTTATGAGGTTAAGTACGTATGTATGTAATAAGGTATTGTATGGTATTGTATGATTAACTAGAACTCACTCAGCGTAGCTGACTTTTAGTATGCACGCAGGTGAGTAGGATGAGACAGCTGGCTTGAGTGGAGGACACATGGCAGAAGACTAAAGCCTGGCATCTGAAGATTTGATATGTTTTATAAGTTATGTTTTGATTTTGAAAGACAAGAGGAATGTTTTAAGACATGATTATGAATTGATATGTAATGTTTTATGAAAGTTTTATATTCCGCGTAAAGTTTTTAATTAACTCTGATATTTAGAACTGTGTTTATGAGTAAATCCAACACGAAAGTAGGGTTACCGGTGACGGGGCCTTACACGCCGAGATTCAAGGAAAAAGGATCGTTGTTGATGATATCATATGTAAAGTATTGGGGTTTGGAGACAATGATGATTGTGTTTATGAGTTTGATAAGGAGTTGGTTAAGGGGTTATTCAGAAGGTTAATGTATAATGGTAATTTAAACAAGTCCATGTACAACAAAGTACACCTCTATGAGCAATATAAGTATCTTTTGCATGTGCTGATTCACTGTTTGGGAGGTTGCAGAGGTCGATTTGATGAGTCTAGGATTATGTTGATTTCAACTTTTGTTGCATTGGTGTTGAACAAGCCTTTTAACTATTCAGAGATGGTTTACTATCACCTGAAAGAAAACTGCACCACCATAAAGAGTCACAAGTTCTAAATGTATCTACACTTTCTACAGATGATCATTAATTATTTGGCATCCGATCTTGTTAAAGACCCGGAAACTCCAGTTGATCTGATTGTGCTTGAACATATGAATGAAGATACGATGTGGAGAATTCAGGTGTATTGGGGTCAAACTGAGAACACAAGGCCAATGTATATGTGTTGATTGGCTATTTGGCGAGTGAGTTGTATACAGATCCACCTGATGTTCGTTGGTATCACGACGATTGGAATTCAAAACTTAAAGGTGGTGAGGGTGATGAAGACGGTGGTGGTGATAGTAATGATGGAGGTCCTGGTGGTGATGGTGGTGCCACAACACGTAAACGGAAGGCAAAGGGAAAGGTTGTTGCGGCTGATACATCAATGACTAAATAAACCAGGATGGGTTCGGGTGTTGAGATTCATGAGTCTCAACCACAAGCTACAAGGGTGGTTCTGTGTACTCCTGCTACTCCTGTTGTGACTACTTCACCTACACTGGTTGTTACTACTTCTCCAAGTACATCATTGGTTATGTTAATGACAAAGACATCCAGCGATCCACATTTTATGTTTATTCCACGATCAGTTATTCAATAGGTTCAAGACCGATGTACCTGTAAGTCCAACTGTACGTGCAAGACTGACTTAGAGGCCAGATTATTCTTCCATGTCATTTAACTGATTCATGCACCGATGCAGTTCATTCATCCCAACTTCTATAACCTGTTAGTACAACTTCAGATGTTTCAATTGATGAATCTAGTGCATTTATTGGAGAATCATATGACTGTTGATCGTCTGTTTCATAAAGGAATATTAGCGGATCAGAGGCAGATGTTTAGAGGGCTACAGTTATTACAGAATAAGAAAAGAGAGTTAAAGTCCCTGGTAGCTATTCAGGGGGGAGAAGATGGAAAGGAAGGATGAACGTATCTTCAAGTAGCATGTGAAGAAGATCTTGTGACTAATTTGAAGGATCTGGATCACGACAAGGATCCTGAAGCAGACGGGTTTGATCAGAAACTTGGTAGTTTGTCATCTGGCAATGTTCCTGCTAAGGTGGTGTCTTTGGGAAAAGAGTTGGTTGTTTTTTCATAATTCAACCGAGGTACAACCTTAAGAGTAAAAATGGTGTTATTTGTTGATGAAAAGGGGGTTTTTATGAGTATGGTTGATGTGAACGAGACAGAAAAAGGTGAGTTTGTTGACCACTGTTTAACAAAAGAACAAATTGTTATTCTTCTTAATTTAAACGAAGAAGACGTGGAATAGTTTGAATGACGGGGGTAAAGGATACAGAGGAATTCATTTTTTGATACAAATATTCCATCTAGGGATACATGTTATGAAGAACTTGAGATGGAAGACATGACGGAAATGGAATACCCGGATATTTATACCCAGTTTAATTATGATGATGGGATTCCGTATTTCATGAAAGAACATCAAGAAGGAGCCGAGGAGTATTTGAGAAAGGGGAAAGAGAATAACGAGGGTAATGAGAAAGTGACTGAACCCAATACACGACAAGCTTTGAATGATATGTTTACTATAATGAAAAGAAGATGAACAAGATGATCGAGAGATTGCAGTATGAACATAAAGAAGATTTATGCAACTGAAGGATCGTTTGACTACATATCAGATGAAGAAGTTTGTAGTTGTGAAAACTGTCAAGAGTGATATAGTCTCGTGGATTTACGAACCTGAACTTAAGGTTTATATTGTGAAGTGGGAGAATTGCATGCATTTTCAACATATTACTGATGTTCTTTCCATACCAGAATGGGATGTTCGTACGTTGTCTAATAGAACATTCATGAATCATGGAGATAATCAGTTACTGGATTGGTTCTATCGTCATCTCCTTCACGAGGTAAATTATGGATTCAAAATTTTCAAGACACATGTGTCGACAGGGAAGTATGTGGATGAGATCGATCCTCGCACCGGCTGGAGAAAATTGGTGCGTAACGTTAAACCACCTCGAACGTTAAAGAAAGTCCATTTAAAGACATTTCCCCAAATTCTTTACAAGAGATTTAATAGGTAGTACTACGATGACAATACACGTGAAGTAGTAATAGTATTGGGTTCGGGTTTGAAGATGGATTTGATTTGGATAATTGATCCGATGTGGCTGGTCAACCAGTCTGAGTCAGACAACGATGTGCTATTTCATAATTAGAGCAGATAGGCACACAACAAGATAACGAGCTAGCTATGCAATTCCAATGAGTCATTCGACTTTTTTATGCATTTGGAATTCATAGTTATGCTGATTGGAAGGCCATGAGATTCAAGAATTGAAGACCACAAATCTCGAGACCCGGGGGAATTTGTTGATACATCGTTTGTCGTCTAGGTCTTTGCTTAATGTATTTTGAAACTAGATATAATGTACAGGGGTATTTTGGTAATAATATTTAAGGCTCTTTAGTTAGTGTTATAGTAAAGAATGAGACCGCGCGTTTTGTTACTCAGTTGTTAAGATGTTTAACGAATGAGCTGGAATGACTTCATATGAATTTGTTTGGTCCTGTGAATCGTGCAAGTATTTCTAGAGACTGGTACTATTTAGTTGTCACCGATGACTATTTGAGGTACTCGTGGGTGTTATTTATGAGTTCTGAAGATCAGACACCTATTCTTGTTCAAAATTTAATCATGAAGATCGAATCACTTTACAAACAAAAGGTGAGATGCATTCGGAGTGATAATGGTACGGAGTTCAAAAATGCTATGGAATCCATAGAGAATATAGCGCTCCATACGTACCACAATAGAATGGTGTGCCTGAACGGAAGAACCGAACATTGATTGAAGCAACAAGGACAATTCTTGCAAATTCAAAGTGTCCTATCCAATTCTGGAAAGAGGCTGTGAATACTGCTTGCTACACGCTCAATCGTGTTCTAACGGTTAAGAAGCTGAAAAAGACGAGTTATGAGCTTCTGAATAACCGCAAGCCTAACTTAAAGTTCTCACAACCTTTCGGGTGTCCTTGCACAATGCTAAAAGGAGATTCGGGAAATTTGAAGAGAAAGCTATTGAGGGTTACTTCTTGGGCTAAGCCTCGCCTAAGAAACGTGTCTTCAACTTCACTTCGGGTTGTGTTGAAGAGTGGTACCATGTTGACTGCCAAAGCTATACAACACCTCCTGCAGGCAAGGGTCCTGATTAGATGTTTGACTATGAAAGTTTATTTAACTCATTTACTCCCATAGTTGATGTCCCCGATGAAGATTTGGTGCGTGCTTACTTGGAAGATCAATTATTTTCCGCACCATAGTCTTCTATTTATAATGAAGTGAATGAAGATCATCCTGATACTTCTGATACAGTTTTTGTATCATCGGATGATGGCCACTTTGTTGTTTTTTCTTTAGTTCCATTTACTAATACTCATGAGGTTGGAGAATCATATTATGATGCTGAAGAGCATCTCACTAACTTAAATGATGATGTGGTTGTGCCCGAGAATCCGACTCTTCGGATTCATACATCATTGGTGATCTCGATGTCGGTATTCAGACACATCATCAGATTGCTAGTGCAAATGATTCTAATGTATTATATGCATATGCCGATTTGCATTCGTTAGGAATCATGAATATCACGAAATATACTTGCTTTCTTTCTCAAATGGAACCAATGAGTGTTCGTATGGCGCTTCAAGATTTGTCTTGGGTTGAAGCAAAGCAAGAAGAGTTGCAACAGGTTAGTCGACTGGGTGTATGGGATCTCATTGATAAGCCTGATCGGGTTAAGAAACCTGTACTGCCTAAATGGGGTTTTAAGTGTAAAAATGATGATCATGTGGTCATCGTAAGGAAAAAGCATGTTTGGTCGTGCAAAGATTTCACCAGCAAGAAGCCGTGGATTACACCGAAGTGTATGCTCCGGTTGCAAGACTGGAAGCTATATACATATTCTTAGCCTATGAAGCTTTCAAGAAAATTAAAATTTATCAAATGGACGTTAAGAGTATGTTTCTTAACGGGGAACTTCATGAAGAGGTGTACGTGAAACAGCCTCCTGGTTTTGAAGAGCCAGACTATCCAAACTCTGTTTACAGCCTCTTTATGGTCTACACCAAGCTCTGAGAGCTTGGAATGGTTCGCTTGCTGACCATCTTATAGATAGTGGCTTCAAACGAGGGAGTGCGGATTGTACTCTTTTCTGCAAGACTGTCAGAGAAGATTTGCTCCTAGTCCAGAAAAATGCCGACGACGTCATATTTTGTTCTACAAACGACAAGTTGTGTAAGGATTTGGAGAAGTCAATGCAGACAAAATTCGAGATGAGCTCGATGGGGAAGATAAATTTCTTCTTAGGGTTGTAGGTTCATCAATCTGACGCTGGAATTTTAATTCATCAGACGAAATATATGAAAGACGTCTTGAGCCAATTTAAGATAACTACTAGAAAAATCCATTCTACTCCTATTCCCGTGAGTCACAATTTGTCACTAGACGAATTGGAGGATACCGCTGATCCGACCTTGTACCAAGCTATGATAGGTTCTTTAATGTATCTTACTGCTGCTCGTCCAAATATCATGTTTGCTGTTTGTTTATGTGCCCGGTTCCAATTGAGTCCCCGAGTGACTCATATGTCAGTGGTTAAACTTATATTTCACTATCTAAGGGGTAATCCTGACACCGGGTAATGGTATCTCAAGGATGATAGCTTTGATCTCCTTACGTTTTCCGCTTCGGACTATGGAGGATGCAAGATCAACTTCAAGTCAACTACCGCGGGTTGTCAATTTCTAGGAAGCCTGCTTGTTTTCTTGCAGTTTAAGAAGCAGACAACGGTCTCCACTTCAACCGCATAAGCCGAATACGTGGCTGCCTCGACTTGCTGTTAACAGGTTCTTTGGATCCAGCAATACTTGCGGGATTACAGTTTGAAGTTTCTTACTACTCCCATATATATTGATAACTCAGTTGCTATTTGTATCACGAAGAATCTCGTGCACCACTCTAAAACGAAGCATATTGATATTAGATATCATTTCATTCGTGATTGCTTTGAAAAGAAATTAATCGATATAGAGATGGTACACACGGATTTTCAAAAAGCGGATCTGTTTACCAAAGCATTTGATAAAACACGATTTAACTTTTTTTTTGGTTTAAATGGATTGAAAACTCTTACTGATATCCTTAAGTTCGGATAATCAATTTTTTGTTTGTATAGTTATTTTATTTTTGTTTCGTTTTTCTTTAATTTTTGGTGTTTAGGGAAAAAGGGAAAAATACAAAAATATTGTGCTTTCTGTTTGTACAGATCAAAACCAAAAACATTCAAATATTTCAAAAATTCAAAAACATTAAAAATTTTACTCATCGAAATGAGTTTTGAAGCAAAAAGAGAAGAAGATATATTGATCATCTAGTTCCAAATTTAGTAAGAAATAAGCTTAAAAGACTGAGTGCTTAAGTTTATTGGTGCAATGGTAGGTCTTAAACAAACCATTAGGGTAAAGTATGTGATATAAACATAAGAATTTCCAAATTGAAAAGGGTGTTAGTCTTTTCAATTTCCAAAATTGAAAAGTATGTGATATAAACATAAGAAATGTAATAGCCTGTCATACTCAAGCCTTATGTCTGTTTGATCTCCAAAAACAATATTCTAATTAAAATGCATCTAGTTTATGGTTAACACTCCATTGGTGTATGGTAAATCTACGAGTTACATTTACGTACTATCAGTGCCAATATTATTACGGCCTCAAATCCTGTATTAATGGGATACATCCGGTTTCTGGACACTATAAGTCTTTATGTGTCTTATTATCTAGGTATTCATAATATGAATATTTCAAAAGCTTTTAGAGCAAACCCTAAGTCAACAAATTTGATCATTGTTGTACTTCGTACAAACTCATTACAGACTTGATCAAAATCCGTTCACTACAACAAAAAGGGATTTTTAGGACCTTTTGGGTGGGACGCTTGTAAAATAGGGTCCTAAAATCTATTTAATACGACAAACGAATATTTGGGGTCCTTTTACAATATACGCTACAGAACCGGTGTCCTAAAAAGTTATTTAATATGATGGTTGATTCTTTGGGGTCGTATTATCATATAACTTAATAAGACACTTAAAAATGTAAATCCTAATAAAGTAATTTATAAGACATGTAGTTGTTGGTGTCCCATTATGTGGTAATGTAATAGAGCACTTTATCACCGGAGGTCTTATTATAACATAAGTTAATAGGGCACGTTGTAGTTAAGTCATAAATGTTCGGTGTTATAGGACCCTTTCTAGTCGAAGTCATATAAGAACATAGCTTAATAGGACATTTTACACTATGGTATTACAACTTTAACCTTTATAAGACGCATAATCGTTGTGGTGTTATTATAATACATCGTAACAGGGCATTTGATATTTTGTCATAAAACATCTGGTTTATAGGACGCTTATTCGCTAAAGTTTTATTATAACATAACTTAATAGAACACTTGACACTTGAGTCTTATAGCTTTAACCTTTGTAGGACGCTTAATCATTGTGCTGTTATTATAATACACCGTAATAGGACACTTGATATTGTAGTCATAAAACATATGTTTTATAGGACGCTTATTCGCTTGAGTTTTATTATAACATAACTTAATATGACACTTGACACTTGAGTCTTATAATTTTAACCTTTACAAAGATTGGAACAAACTGGTGTGAGGTAAATGTTCAAGTACCAATAAAAATAGATGAAAATTTGGTGAGACCATATGGGTTATTTTCCACAATTCATGATTGTATCGGTGCATCCATCGCATGGCCTTGTCCTTTCATCTCGGTATGTATTTGTTAAACTTGGGATACGAATAATTTTATAAACATGGAATTTAATGCTTATACATGGATGGTTTATTTGTAGGTAGTCAGTGATGATTGAGGACACATGATGACTCGGAATTTTATGGTGCTTGTTTCTTTTATTGCTTTTAATTTCGTTGTTGAATGTTACAAGAGTTTATGTTGGCTAATGTTATATCTTATATATGTTTATTGTTTTTGTTATGAATAAGCTTATTTTTTAATGAAGTTTTATTTCTTTCAATAGTGATGTTATACACAATAACTATTAGGATTATATATGTTGTAATGTTGATGGTCTTTTTATTGTTCAATAAAAACCATTATTTAGATATCTTGTAACATCCCAATTTACGGACATTGTTTAGTTACAATAAACGTTGTAGTGGACAATAATAATATATTTTATTTAATGGTTGTATTAATGTTGATGGTCTAATTATTAGTGACAAAGTTTGTTTCTGGAACCATAATAAACTTTCGAGTGATAAATGGGGAAGTACAAAAACATAACATTAGTGTCCATATAGGAAGTAAGGAACTCAGGGGACCATTTCTGCCAATTGGCATACCTTGAATTAAAAGAATAATAATAATAATAATAACAATAATAATAATAATAATAATAATAATAAAAGGTGGAAAATAAGATCAAAACCTGGATCAAAAATTCGTGGGTGTGTACGGGATAGAAGGAGACGAGACCTAGAACCCAAGATTGGGTAGAAATATCTGGATCCATCACTTGCATGTGGATTATTGATCAAGATTAGGTGTTCTTGAAGGTGAAGGTAATCTCTATAACCCTAAATTGGTAGAGGTTGGTAGTACATTGATCAATGGTGAAATAAAGATGTTTATATGTTACATTCATGCTCAATTATGTAATCTTTGTTAATTCTTGAAGTATTATTTCCTTTGATTGTTGTATTAGCTAAGCTTGTTACTTAGTACACGAATTATTCTTGTTGGTAAAGTATAGATCTTTAAATTGCTAATATGGTTTGGTATGGAAATTGTTATGACAATTATGGTATACCCAATGTTGATGAGGATGATGCTCTACTATAATGACTTAAACGTTCATGGCTTGTACACGCCTACTTGATTTCTAGATGGTTATGTGTTAGTAGGTTCTTAACATGTTTGATGGATCAATATTTGTTAACATAGTGTTTTGGTAAACAATTGGACATGTAACTTAACAATCTTGATAGATAAGTTTTAAGCCCACAATGTGTTTGATAAAATGCCACAAAGAATAAATTAGGAGATTTAAATGGAAAATGCGACATTAACTTGTGTAGAGTATGTAAATGTATGAATGTGTGATCATGTGGTATGTGTGGGCATTTCATATGAATTTTGAACTTTAAATGATGTTACATAATACATTTTTAATGTGGTATGTTGACTAGCAAATTAGTTACCCGATATAAGGCTTGGGATTTGCCGGACCGAGAGGAGAGTCTAAGTATGTCCTATCCTACGGGCTAAGGTGAGTAGTGTATCTCCTGTACTATTTACCAACTTATTTCTTATTAGTAGAATTAAATGGGTGTAGTTAGAGACTAATTTGATAAAGATTTCAATTAGTTTTGGTTTAAGGATATGCTGCTGTCCACAGTGCACAGTTTCGGGTCAGGGGTTGTTTCGGGTGTTAAATAGTTTTATTTTCACACGAAACTTAGTTTCAACATTCCCGACACATTTGTCTACTCCTACAAAAAGTTCTCAAGTCAAATGGTTTTAATTAAGAGGTCAAAACAAATTTTATTTGTGCACGATTTTATTTGTACACGATTTTTGGACAAAAGTTGATTTACGGCATAATGGATTTTATGTAATTTTTATAGATTTTTCAGAGATTTTTTGACATGGTTTTGTGAAAATTTTATCAATAAAGTACTAATTTTCAGCAATAGGTCAACCTGTTTGCTGATGTTGTTTAGGGGCTTAGGCTGTTTTGTTTAGACATAATTTTCTGTAAGAAGTTAGTTAACATCATAAAGTATTTTATGTAATTTTTTTAGAATTTTCTGAATCATTGATGCAGTTTTGTGAATATTTTATTAATAAATACTAATTTCAGCAATATGTTTAATAATGTTGTAAAAGCATCAAAAGTGTATGCATGACTGTCCAAATCACAATGGGTCAAGGTATGCTAAATATGGATTTATGACCTGTTCAATAGTATAGAATAGACGATGATATTCAACCGTTCGTAATTAATTAAGAAGGGTTGAGCCTTTAAGTGTATACATTTGAAGGAACTAATCTTGTCGAGTTAAACATCTTGTAATGCATCTCATTTATGACTCAAAATCTATGTACGCATTAATGAATTTGTCATAAGTGAACTAAAGCATCAAAACGGGACAAACGTATATGTTTGGGCGTAAGCTACACTAGTTTGGGCGTAGGCTACGCTGACAGACATAGTTGCACCGATGGACTTATGTGCTATGCTGGCTTTTTTTCCGGTCATAGGCTGAGTTCAGAAATTTGTCAATTGCAAACTCACGTTTAGAAAGATTTTATGCATATGTTTTATATGTAGTTAAACACTAACTGCTATGTTTAAATGCCTTAGGAGAAGCTCAAAATTCATGGAAGTCGAAGATCAAGTGCTCAGACTTAGACACCAATACACACCTAAAGTTCAAGTTTGTGTTTTAGTAAAGTCTCACAAATAAGTTTTAAAAGTATGTATTGTCTTTAGATAAAGAAAACAGTTGTTGTAAATAGTATATGTGGTGTTCGGTTGAGAGATTTTAGTTTCATGTTATTGAAAAGAAAAGAAAATTTTCTGGGACCGTATTTTTCGCGCCGAATTATATTATAAAACTGGTTACTAAATTTAGTGTGTAACATGTTTATAACCGTATCGTAAAATTGTGTGTGTGGAATTTTAAAAAAGGGTTGTATAATATGATTTGTTAGGACTGCAGATTTTCGTTCTATTAAACGTTAGAACATTGTAAAAGTGTTATAAAATGTTTTTTTAGGACGCTATTTAAGTTGTTCATAGACATATTATGCGATCATAAAATTTATTTCATAATCTTGTTTGGGATATCAGGACCCTTTTCTTGGTAGTATAATGTTCCATCATAAGGGTCCTATAAATTAATTTTTAAGGACACTTGTATGTGTATCAAAAGTTTACAATTAGGTAAGCACGTGTCAGAACACTGTAAAAGTGTCCCTATATGTTCTTATTTGGGATGCTTTTTGAGTTGTTAATGGATATATAATCTTATTTGGGATATCAGGACTTTTTTCTTGGTACTAAAGTACGTATAATGTTACATCATAAGTGTCCTATAAATTAAGGACGCTTGTATGTGTATCAAAATATTAAAGGCATGTAAGTATATGTTAAAATATGGTAAAAGTGTCATAATATGTTTTTATTGAAACTCTTTTTGGGTTGTTTATGGATATATTATGCGACCATAAAATTGGTTTCGTAATCTTATTTGGGATATCAGGACGTTTTTTGAGTTCTGATACTTATTACGACCCCTTTACATGAAACGCTTTTCTCGTTTGTCCTATTAAATGAAAGGTCCTATAAAACAGCATTTTAGGACATTTTTGTGCGTACTAAAAAGCCTTTTTGTTGTAGTGTTTTTGAGTCATACATTGTTACTCCCTTGCATGCGTCTTAATACCAGTAAGAAATGAAACCCAGGGGATACAATATTTGTAAACCTACATATGAACTGGTGCATACTTATTAACAGTAAGGAAACTTGGTGTATTGCTTGATAACATGGGTATACCTTGTTGTGGCATGTTCACAACTTTTTCTTACTCTTTCATTGGGCCTTTCGCCTCCCTCGAAGTAAAAACTCTCCAGTGAGAGCAGATCAGCCAGAAGCCTTGGTGTGCTAAACAAAGAACCCGCCCAAGCGGACCTAGTTTCCAAAATATTGAGTGGTCTGCGCATAACACCTCCTGACGGGGCATCTCCTCCATCCCCGTTGGTCCTTCCAAAACCTAATTCTCTTTTATTTCTTTTATTTTCTCTTTTTCACTATGGCGCAGCATTGTCCACATGAATCTTTCGATTAATTTGGCTCTCACGCTCAATATAAATTCCCATATTTTGATTGTTCATGTACTGAGCCTATCCTCTATTCTTTTTTCATATTCCAAAATGAAATCAAAATATCAAAAGGAATCACTAATCCAAGATCAAAATATTCGGAGGATTCTTCTTACCAAACAAAAATTATGTAATTGTCAGCAAAGTTGTTTACTTTTTTTAATCCAAGAAGTTTTTCTTACTTTATACAAAATAAATAGGTCATCGATTCACCATTGGCTAAAAAACCCCAATAAGTAGTTCAAATCATTTTATCGATATGAGTGTTTTATATTGATAAAATATTTATTTTGAAACTATCTCTAAATTAACATAGTGGTAGAAAGAATACCATGTTGCGTCTGGACTTCAAACAATTTAGCTTTAACCATGTTAATTGTCCCACATTATTGGTTGATAGAGAATCAAAGTGGATTTTCCAATAAATTACGAAATGCCTGCGACGGGAAGACGGGAGAGTTGAGATAGAAACAAACAGTGTTTAGTGGTTGTTTCCCTCTCAAACTCTCCCTTCCTAGGGCTGCTTTAGAGCGAAGACGCCCTCCGCCATGTGTCTTCCAACCCATGGCCGGGTCTTTACGCACGTATGCGCATGTACGCACACGCATGTACGCACACGCACACGTGCGCATGAAGTGCGCGCGCACAAAGCTGTTTCGTTCTTGATACACAATATGTGTATAATACACAATATGTCCACACATATATGATATATATATCTGGAGCATATTTGTGCAGTGCTGTTCCGGATACTCTCTTCAGATTGAGCCCAATATTTTTATTAATTTGAATGAAATATTCATTTTTTTCAGGAACAAGAACGGCCCCCCCTTCTAATCTAATAATCTAATTTTTTTCATTTTTTTTCCTATATTTATTTTGATTTTGGGGGATTATATTGGGGACTTCTATTGAATGTGAATGTTTCTCACAACCAAGAATAATTCAGAGGGTCATTTCGGTTTTGGATCTATGACAATAGGTTCAAGAGATGAGAGAATTAAGGATACCCACCAGAAATGAACATATATTGCCTAATCAATATAAATCATATAAACCATATATTTTGATCTTCAGGCATAATGGTTTAAGTCAACGCCTTAAGAAAACCTATCAGTTTTTTTGGAATGTATGAATTCCAAATTTGAGGCGGAACATAATGATAGCCTAAACGAGTTTGTTTATGACCACCATTATTCTTTATAGGAATTATGTGATAAAAAACATATGATGAGGCCGAATAACTCTTTAGATTTTGACCAACTTTTAACAGAATGTAACTTCTTTCTTAAGAGCGGTATTCTCAACAATATGTCGATTAATAGCAATTTGTTTATCTTCTAGAGTGTGTTTCAACATGAGAATGAGTTTCTTATCTTGTTGAATTCGGTTCCATAAACCTTTTTCACATTTTTGTAATTTCTCTAAAGCTTCCTTTATTTTATTAATCTCTTTAACAGTGTTATCAAAGTTGATTTTAAGTGATTTGATTTCAAAATCTTTAATCCCACACTCTTCACAATCTAAATCACATTTATCACAGTTAAACACATTAGATTGTGGACATACCTAGTTTTCCAGAAGCACGTGTTAATCAATCTTTTCAATATCAACCAGATTCTCCTCTCTAGAATCATTTTCTTGATATTGAACTTGCTCTTGATCTAGTTTTCATCTTCTTCCCCAATATCAGTTTTCCCATGTGATACTTATTCTCTATTGAACCAACCTCTAAAACATTCTATTATATCAGGTGGAAAAATATATTTAAAATAATTAGAGGGAATAGGATGAAACCTGTTATATGTGTATGATTCAACATTCTCAAGCTCTTTCTTGATTTCAGCAACCCCTTCCTCAGATTGGTTTACCTCAGCAATCTTTTCAATAACCTCAGCTACCTCTTCAGCTACTTCTTCTTGAACACTTTCAGCAACATCTTCAAATACCTCAGCAACATTCGCTTGTTGAATATAATTGTTCCAGTTGAATCAATCATCCACTTGAGCAGCACGGTATGCTTTTGAAGTTGTTGCTTCATCTTCAATAGGTTTCTTTCCTGCATCAGAAGACTTGTTATAAAATTTGTTGGTATGTAGCTTGCCTATTGTAATTTCTTCCGAAAGGATTCGCACTACTATCACCAACTTCCTTGTTTGTACACTTCCTTTTGAAATGCCCCTTTTCTTTGCATCAAAAGCTTCTCACTTTGGATTTATCAAAGCCCAACTTTGAAGATGTATCAAGACAGTTTTTCTCAGTGATAACTTTGAACGTTTGAGCTCTTCTGATAACACTTGCCATACAGTATTTAATGTCTAGCATCTCCATTTTTCAGGATCAATTTGATCATAATCCTCTTTCTTCATGTTGTAATTACCAATTCCTCCAACAATCAAGCCTTCATATGATTCTAAGACAGACCCAAGAAAAGCCATATGCTCTTTGACATTATTAGCAGTTAAACCATTTAAATTTTTGACATTTACAGCAATGTTACAATGTAAAACCTCAAGATTTTGGTTCCTTGGTGGAGTGATCTGGTCAGTAGGCCAAGTTCCAGAATAGCTACTAGATATTGTGGAAATTGAGTAGCTTGAGATCCACCTAATGAACTTCCCACAAATGCAGTTCCTTTAGAGTAGAAAGCAGTTTGAATCTTTAGACTAGAAGTAGGATTGTTATAGTACAGTCCAATATCTTGCACAACAGCCGAAATCTTCATTTTTGGTTTCTTCCACAACTCTATTTCTTGTGCCTCTATTTTCTCAATGAATCTAGCAAGAGTGTGACGTGCATAAGCATATTTGATTGTTAAATAGTGATAAATGTCTCCCATTCTTCAGGAAAGGCATCATTTAATTTATCAATGTATTCATAATAAGGCTTATCAATTCCCATCCTTTTCATCTCATTAACTAGATGACGGTATCTTTCAATCAGTTGAGCGAATGATAAACCTTTAAGCAATGTAAAGATATCAAATTCTTTCTTCGAAAATTCCATCTTGGACTTCCGCATATCAGGATTTCCTTTATCTTTGTTAAGCAATGTTCTCCAAATAGAATAACAAGATCCATTGTGTTGAAGCATCTAAAAAATAGGTTTCGATAGATTGTTGGAAGAGATTCAACATCTTTTTCTCTCTAATTTTACAGAGCTTTGTCAGCCTCATCAACTTGTGACAGTCGGTAATTGGTTCCGTTTTCATTCCTAGGAATAACATATTCCTCTTCCATAGCCAACCATGTATCATAACTTCCAACTTTCACTGAGTTTCAAATTTATCCTCCCATTTCAGATAATCTTCCATTCTAAGAAGTTTTGATTGTCAAGGTTCAAAATTTGAAGAACGGTTGACGGTAAACGCGTTCAAATTATCCATTTTTCAAAATAATCCAAACAGCCCGCATTTGTCCAAATTCCACGTATATGTCAAGTCAAACGGATAAGTTCAGTTAACAGATACAACTTATACGCCATCTATGTCTTATACGCTAAATAACCCATTTATACGGAAGTACTTATACGCTATTATTGAAATTATACAATGGATTTGACATATCTGCTACAGTAACCCAGAAGCATGATTTTGTAATTTTGATGATGCTGATGATCTTGTTTTGAACTGAAACTTGGTAAGATTGATCAGGAACTGTTGGGACCATATTGTGTAAATATCAGAAGTTTTTAACCGTGATAACTTGTTTAATTGTGAAATCAAGTTGATGTGAAGGATATTGATGATCAAATCTTCAAATCATGTGATTTTTTAAGTAGATATGAGCCAAAGCTCTGAAACCACTTGAAAGGACGTAAACATATACCGATTGAAACACCAAGTTTACAACCTACTATTTAACATAATGTGCGGAAAACATTATGAGATAAATAACCCAAGATGAATTCACTTTCTAATTTACTTTATATTCACTTCAACATCAGTACAATGATATGACAGAATCAATCTAAGTACAACCTGGAAATATGAACAACTAACTACTATGGATGGATAAGTCTAATATATATAGACTTATCATATCTAGCGTAAATGTTTTATCCGGTGGATATGTCATATCCGTTGTACAAGTACATATCCGTTGGATATGTTACATATATGTCCAAACAACATTTTAACCTGTTTCCAATACAAAATACAAGATCGTAGCACTAGACATCATGCACTAACATTCATGTTTACATTAGGGGGTCGTGTGACATAAGCAACTAAACCACCAAAACCAAAAGAAATTGAGGATACATTAGGTTCAGAAACAACTTCTTGATTTTCTTGAGAGTAAAAATCATGACTGGATTTTTGTTTACTGGACTTGTCCCACCATATAAAGTTGGATCTTGACTGCCCTTAGATGAACCTTGACATTTTACCTCAAACTCCCTCTCTTCTAGCTTCTGCACAAAATCCATAGCAATAAGTCTTTCATTTCTGAAATACCCATTTTCAGTTAGAACCATTAGATAAATTGAGTAGGAAGGTGGAAGTGCATTCTTTAATGCATCAATTTTGATTAGTTTGATCCGTGATCATACTAAATATGTTCATCTCAGCCTTCAAATGACAAAACCTTATCAGCACTTCTCCAACAGTTTCTCCAGGCATGAGATTGAAGTTTCTAAATTGAAACTTCAACATTGAATTCTTACTTTCTTTTGTGAACAATTGGGTTATACCCATGAATGAGGTTTAACGAATGACACTGTTCATACGAATGAAATACGAAAAATGATACTCAAACAGTGTAACAAATGATCTTGAGTAACGAATGAGGAATGACAAATGAAAACGTAATATGTATGTAACAACCTGATAACCGCCTAATGAATGGTTTCAAAAAACATAATAAATGAATTCATAATTTCCCAATAAATTAACAAATGAGTTTATCATCATCTTCATATTTTCTAGATCTAGACCAATCCAAACCTTAACAAACCGATCTAAATCACACCAAATCACTTCACAATTCACTCACAAACCAATTCCAAACACATCCAAATCATTTCAAACACTCAGTTCAGTCTAAATTACCTTCAATTTAGACTCAGAAAAGTAAAACATATACATTTAAACATGAACTGTTTCCCAAAAATTCGAAACACCTTCTAAACACTAAATCAGTACTATTAATCCATTCTATATGTTCAATTGATCATCACGAACAAACCTAGAATCAATTAACAACAATTATCATCATTATAATCTTCAATTATTTGATTCTAAGGTCCGTAAAGTCTAAAATCAATTTCACACAAATCCGATACATTTGTTCACAAAACGTAGATCAATTGAATCTAAATCAAGTCATAAACGCAATCAATTAGAAGCATGGATCTAATACCACTTGAGAATCCGTGATTAATTTTTTTGATTGAGATCTAGTCTTTGATATGATTACGTTATAGGATGATTATGATAAATGTGTGTAATGTGTGTGTTGAGATAGAATTTTTACAAAATAACAAGACAGGTTGTATAAATAAGAACTTTGTTCATTTAGAATATATTACAAAGGTATATCTAGGAGACGACTCATTCGTTAGACACGCCTAACGAATGAGTGTTCCATTCACTATGCCATTCCTTAGACATCACATGTAACACCCCGTAACCGCAGCGGAAACGTAAACGGGATGCAACAGACACATCTGATATCAACAGCATTGCTTATAAAGAAAACACCACTACATTAATTTACATCATATTACATTGTTCCGAGTTTAGTTACCGTCTAGGCGATAGCACATAAGTTTTACCAACATTACTTTAACATAATTAATACAAAATGATCATCAAGCATGTAGCACTTATTCCAGTTTGGGAGTACCTAGAAAGCATGGAAAGAAAACGGGTCAACTACGAATAGTTGGTGAGTTTCACTAATTTAAATAAACAGTGATAAATCATTATCATAATTATATATTAGCGATGTAATTATGCTGAGCCCACAAGTGAAACCTCTGACTATCACACACAACCCCCGTGGCATATCCCCCGCCCACGGACCTGCCCCAAACCGCTATGTCTAACATTACATAGCAAAATATATATAACAACAAAATAGACATGTGCAACTGGCTGGGAAACATCAGCAAATCCATGCCGGACCAGTTGGGTTTGTCAGACCAATAGTACTATTCACACTCTACCGGCTTTCAGTTAATCACTCGTGTTCCGGGGCCTTAGAATGTTAGCAACTCAGACAATTACCATCTTAGTACATTTCCGTACGATTCTCGTACAATAAAACATATATAAATACACGCAAATCCATGCGTTCAGTATGTACTTAAACATTTTAGTAACAACATGCTTTCCGCCCCGGGAAAATATTTAAAAACAATTCAGGAAAAAGGGGCTCGTGAAACTCACCTTATCGCAAGCAGTAACACAGTATGTGAGCTATTAATCCGGATCTGTAATACGATCCCTAAATTCGTTACTATACAATCACTATTAATATAACTTTAACCGTGTTAACCGGTACATCTGGGGACACTGTTAACCCAGTACTGTAACCGTTCCGGGGGCAATGTTAACCCAGAAACACTTTTACGGACTCAGATTGTGATATCGTTTAGAGTTCATTAGTCAAAATTACCATTAGTCGTTTTTCCCGTTTTGCGTGTCTAGCACAATTATCCGTTTTTACGTTTCAAAAATGAGTTTGGTCACACCCGACCCGAAAATAGTTGTTGACTGATAATTTAATTAAAGTTGTGAATTTAGAGCCCGGTTTAGACGCCCCGATTGGCCGTGGGACCCGTTTCCGTCTTTGGCGTACCGGAAACTGTCAAATCGGTTAAAATTACTCAAATCATCCGAATTATTTTCGGATGATTTATTTTTTACTTGTTTAACTTAGTTATATGAAAATAGTCCATTTTTAGGGTTTTTATACACCAGTCAGCTCGCTTATGCGAACTTTACCGGTTTACGCGTTTTAAGCTTTAAAAGTTTGTTTTTATCTTCTTTTTAGCACAAATAAATATCCGTTTAATCTCGGATCTTGAAATTTTGCACAAATCACTTTTTTACAGTGGGGATTTTTATAAAAATATTTCCAGAATTAATTTTTATATTTAAAATTTATTTATCTATTTTTAAACACCATTTAAACACTAAATATGTCGTAAATACCAAACGATCTTAGAAAAATCGAAAAGTTTTTCCTGGATGACCCCTGCCATCGACATAGTCCCCTGTAATTTTTCCAGAACCAAAATCTCATTTTTCATGCCATTTTCACTAAAACCAAGCTAGAAAACCCTAGAACTCGTTTAACCAAAAAGCCTACTTAGACTTCTCCAACTGACCTCAAATTTTGTGTGTGACTTATACATGTTATAAAAAGCTTATCTGAAAGTTTCCAGAATTTTTCATGATATTTAACTATTTTTCACCATTTTTGGCCAAAACCGAGCATTAAATTCACCAAATATTCATCCTTTGTCCAAAAATTACCAAAAATTCACAGAACTCATATTTTCATATATCTAACACCTCTGTAAAATTTCAAGACCTAAATATAAACGAGTCACAATCTGTCCAAAACTTAATCATCACACAAAAACCGAACTACCTTGTGTTTCTAGCTTCAAATCGCAAGGATCTCGCTTTCTAGCCTTTGCTATCAACTAGATACAACACCTACAAGCACAATAACACCACACCAAGCAAGTTACACCCACAATCAAGCCATTTATTTCATGGTTTCGGTTATGATCTAAAAACAAATATTTAACCGTAAAAATTCGTTTTTGGTTTGTTTAACTCCTTTCTTGGACCAAGATCCCTTGTATAACCCGTATACATCACTTGATCATGCAAGAATCGGTTTTCATCTTTGAAACCTCATTTTCTTGCAAACAAACTCAAGAAACGAAGATAAAAACGAATATAACTCGATCATTACCTTGTTTTTCTTGCTAAAACTCTCGGTTTTTAGGTCATGAATTTGAGAGAAGGTGAAGTTTGTTCAATGTTTTGATGTAAAAAAAATGATAAGTGAGGGGGTTGGAACCCCTTATCCGATCGGCAATGAATGGGGGGTGGGGTGGGACCCACCTCACCATTTCTAGCCACTAGTTTGGATATCGGAGATCTGGATAATGTTTTGGATAATCTGGTTCAGTTCGTTTTTCGGTTAAACGTTTAATTCGGCTTAAAACCAGGTTGAAACGGTAGTTTTTCGGCTAAAAAATGAAATTTGTATAAAACCGATTTAAAATCTTTAAAAACTTAAACCATGACTTTCATTGACTTAAAACATCATATTATTAATAATTGTGCATCTTTTTCGGCTTGATCGATCGCCTCTTGCTTGGTTTGGTATTAAAGGTTTCGTTTAACGTACCGACGTACCATTAAATCGAAATTCTTTTTCCGTGCTTTAATTCACTTATCCCGAAGCTTTAATACTTCGTAAACATCACTATATATTATATATCTCGTCTATAATGTATCCTCGATTCGTTCGGGCTTCAATAACCGTTAATCGGTTGATCGTATTTCCAATACGATTAACTGTATAATCGAGTATAATCCGTACTGTGAATCATACATACTCGTATAAACACATTATAATTCATATATTCATTATTAAATAACACATAAATAATATATTCCGGTTAGGGTATACCTGATTTTGCCGGAATCGTTACATTCTCCCCCCGTAAAAGAAATTTCGTCCTCGAAATTTTACGCGTCGACTACTTCCTTTTGAGGAAATAGATAGGGGTATTTCTTCTAGAATTCGTCCTTTCGTTCCCATGTATATTCTGGGCCTCGATGCGAATTCCATCTAACTTTGACCAACGAAATCTTATTGTGTCTAAGTTGCTTGATTTTCCCGTCTACTATTTCTATGGGTTCCTCTACGAAATTGAGCTTATCACTTATTTGGACACCCTCTAAAGGTAACACCGATGTCTCATCCGCCAGACATCTTTTCAAGTTCGATACGTGAAACACGTTGTGAACTGCACTCAGTTCATCGGGTAGTTCTAATCGGTACGCTACGGGACCGATTTTTGCAGTAATATTGAAGGGTCCAATATATCTCGGGGCTAACTTCCCCGCCTTTCTAAATCTGACTACACCCTTCCAAGGTGATACCTTCAAATACACTTTATCACCTTTCTCAAATGACAACGGTTTTCTACGGGTATCGGCATAACTATTCTGCCGATCCCGCGCGGCCTTCAGATTGTTCCTAATTTCAAGGATTTTGCTGGTCGTTTCCTGGACCAGGTCTGATCTAATAACCTGAGTGTCACCCACTTCAGTCCAGCAGAGTGGTGATCGGCACTTCCGACCATACAATGCTTCGTAAGGCGCTGCCTTTATACTGCTATGGTAACTGTTATTATAGGAAAATTCAACGAGTGGGAGATGTTGATCCCAATTTCCCTTAAAATCCAGTACACACGCACGAAGCAAATCCTCCAGAGTTTGGATGGTCCGCTCAGACTGACCATCGGTCTGAGGGTGGTAGGCTGTGCTTAAATCAATGCGCGTTCCCAGCGCTTCTTGCACAGCTTGCCAAAGATTGGAGGTGAAATGGCTATTCCGATCGGAGATGATCGAGATGGGTATCCCATGACGAGACACAATTTCATTTATATAAATCTGCGCAAGTCTCTCAGTGTTATAATTATTTCTAATCGGGATAAAATGTGCCGATTTGGTTAATCGATCCACGATTACCCAAATTGCATCATGTCCTCGGGACGTTTTAGGAAGATGTGTCACAAAATCCATCGTGATTTGCTCCCACTTCCATTCGGGAATTTCTGGTTGTTGTAACATTCCCGAGGGTTTCTGGTGCTCTGCCTTAACTCTCGCACAAGTCGTACATTTACCGACATACGTTGCGATATCCTTTTTCATACCCGGCCACCAGTAGAACTCCTTCACATCCTTGTACATCTTATCCGATCCCGGATGTATGGAATATTTTGATCTATGCGCTTCGTCCATGATTAATTCACGAAGATCATGGAGGGTCGGGATCCAAGCCCGATTTTTGAAATAGAGAATTTCGTCCACGCGCTGTTCGAAATTCTTCTCATTGCCGTAAAGTCCCTCCTTTTCCAATTGTTCCTCTTTCAACGCCTCACGTTGAGCGACTCGAATCAGGTCCGAAAGGTTCGACTGGACTATCATCCCCAGCCCTCGCACTCGCAATGGCTTAACCCGATCTTTCCTACTCAAGGCGTCGGCTACAACGTTAGCCTTGCCGGGGTGATAACGGATGTCACAGTCATAATCGCTCAACAACTCGACCCATCTTCGTTGCCTCATATTCAGTTCTTTCTGATCGAATATGTGCTGCAAACTTTTATGATCGGTGAAGATGGTGCACTTCGTACCGTAGAGATAATGTCTCCAGATTTTAAGTGCGAAGATAACCGCTCCCAATTCTAAGTCATGAGTAGTGTAATTTTTCTCATGTACTTTCAACTGTCGGGACGCATAGGCTATAACCTTATTATTCTGCATCAACACGCATCCTAACCCTCTACGCGATGCGTCACAATACGCGACAAAACCATCGTCTCCATCGGGGAGACTTAAAATCGGCGCTTGGCACAATTTTTGCTTTCACGTTTGAAACGCCGTCTCCTGCTCATCTCCCCATTCATACTTTCGATCCTTTTGAGTCAGGAGAGTTAAAGGTTGGGCGATGCTGGAAAAGTTCTCTATAAACCGACGATAATAACCAGCTAAGCCTAAGAATTGGCGGATTTCCTTTGGCATTTTAGGCGCTTGCCAATTCTTAATTGCTTCAATCTTACTCGGATCAACGTGTATTCCTTGATGGTTTACAACGTGACCGAGGAATTGCACTTCTTGTAACCAGAAGTTACACTTGGAGAATTTTGCATACAACTTCTCCTGATTCAGAAGCTCTAAAATTATTCTTAAGTGTTGCTCGTGCTCTTCTTTACTTTTCGAGTAAATCAGAATATCGTCAATAAACACGATGACGAATTTGTCAAGATAGGTTTACAGACTCGATTCATGAGGTCCATGAACACTGCCGGCACATTTGTTAGCCCGAAAGGCATAACTAAGAACTCGTAATGGCCGTAGCGAGTCCGGAATGCGGTTTTTGGGATATCTTCTTCCTGAATTCTAACCTGATGGTATCCCGATCTAAGATCGATTTTTGAGAAATAGCTCGCACCTTGCAGCTGGTCAAACAGGTCATCAATTCGGGGAAGAGGGTACCTATTTTTGATTGTTAACTTGTTCAGCTCCCTGTAATCAATGCACATTCTAAGGCTCCCGTCCTTCTTTTTCACGAATAGTACAGGTGCACCCCACGAGGAATAACTAGGACGTATAAATCCTTTATCCAACAATTCTTGCAACTGATTGGATAATTCTTGCATCTCGGACGGTGCAAGTCGGTAGGGTGCTTTAGCAACAGGGCCAGCTTGAGGTAATAAATCGATTCTGAATTCGACCTGTCGGGGTGGCAGTAATCCAGGAAGTTCTTCTGGGAAAACTTGTGGAAATTCGCGTACCACCGGGATATCATCCACCCGTTTCTCCTCAGAATCTGTGGCCATCAAACTCGCTAGATACGCCACGCATCCCTGTCGTATATATTTTAACACTTTGAGGTGGGATATAAATGGTATCATTGTGCCCGACTTCTCTCCTTGCACTAACACTTCTTCGTTATCCGACACCCGGATCTTGACGATTTTCTTTTCACAGTTTATTTCTACTTTGTTACGTGCTAACCAATCCATTCCCACTATCACGTCAAAACTACCTAATTCTACCGGTAATAAGTCAATCAGGAAGGATTGATCGTTCAGAATAAAAGGGCAATTCCGAACTATCTGATTAACTATCATGGTTTTACCGTTAGCGACTTCTACGGTATAAGGTTCTATGGTTTCACTAATCGGAAGGTTTGCTATTGATAGGAATTTAACAGAGACAAAACTTCTATCGGCGCCCGTATCAAATAATACAGAAGCGTAATGATCAGAGACGAGGAATGTACCGGTCACTACGCTGGGGTCCTGGCGTGCTTCGTTCGCCCCCATCACAAATGCTCGGCCTCTCGCCGGATTGGACAACGATGCCTGACCCACGGTTTGCCTCCCATTTCCTCCCTGGTTCAGTTTCGGACAGTTTCTCTTGAAGTGATCTGTGCTGCCGCATTCAAAGCAAGCACGGCTGCTGGTCATCATTTGGTTTCCTTGTGGGTTTTGTTGTCGGGCTGGTTGGGTCCTAAATGGCTGCGCACGGGTAGGTTGTGGTTGTCGGTTCAGATTGTTCAGGTTTGTCCTACAACTCGGTGCGTAGTGCCCAATCCTGCCACACCGGTGGCACACTACTCCCTGGCACTTGCCACCATGCTGGTAACCGCATTTCTCACACTTAGGGAACGTCCCTTTCTGCGATTCCTGCCTTCCGCCCGAACTAGTCATGGCGTAGTTCTGAGCAGCGGGCCGAGCACGTTTATTTTGCTGCTTCTCCTGGGTCCTATTGTCATACGTACCTCGCTTTCCCCCAGCAGACTCTCCTGCCACCTTCAGTGACCCACTCCTCACGAAATCGTATGTGACGATACCAGCTTGCGTCACCGCACCCTCAAACGTCTTGTGTCCCCCAGAGTTGACTATACTCCTTACTACTAGAGTTAGTCCCCATATATAACGCTCAACCCTCTTTGACTCCGGGGTGACCAACCATGGCACCAATCGCGACAACTCATTAAATCGGTTCGTATAACCCAAGTGGTCTGCCCTCTGCATCTCCAAGTTCCACAATTCGTTTTCTAACTTCTGCAGTTCGTTTTTCGGGCAGAAATGTTCTAGTAAAAGGGCCTTGAGCTCTGCCCAGGTCATGCGGTTTGTCGCTGCCTGACCGCGAGTTTGCACTATTGTGTTCCACCATGTCAAGGCATGGTCCGTGAACGTGCAGGTAGCATACTTAACAACATAATCCTCAGGGCAGTTACTGATGTTCACAACAGACTCTAGTTTCTCAATCCACTTAACCAACCCATTGGGTCCCTCAGACCCGCTAAATTCTAGGGGCTTGCACAACATAAAATCTTTGATTGAACATCCCTTTAGTGCATGAGTCGGCTCAGTGCGGTTCGTTTCTACACTAGGTATAGGACCATTACTGTCTGTAACGACCACCCTAGGCGGTGCGTCATTACCCGGAATCGGGTTATCGTTCTGTGGAGGATTAACATTTTGTTCCCCATCATTATTGGTGGTCGTTTGATTGCTCGCAGGGCCTGGATTGGTCGTATTATTAATACTGGCAGCGATGCGCGATACTATATGCGGTATCGCCGCCTCTAACTGCCGAGCAATCAGACGACTCACATCCACTTCTGACATTTGAGCTGACCGTTTTGGTGCCATTCTACACAACATTAAGAAAATACATATAATTAATACAATTTCCAATCTCAGTACACAACACATATTCCATTCATTAATAAACATTAGTACATATTACATAAGCATCAGTACACATTTCATAAACATCAGCCCATAGATCAAGTTTTCATACATCGGTCCTACATCGGCATCATTTCGACATAACCCGCTATGGGTCAGTGCTTGAATGATACACCAAAAGTATCTACAATGATATTCCCCAAAAAGAGACCCCCTATGGGCTAGTGGCTGTACTATAACTACCCAAGATTCACTCTATGTTAGCATCGCCACTAACTGCTTACACAGAGTATCAAAAAGCGGACCCGGACTACTACCATCCTAACATGACTAAACATGGTGGTATACCAACCACACCATCACTGCCACCATCACCACTAACACCGCCATCAAACCCCGGATCCGTGTCTCCATCCAGTCAATCATCCACTGGGAGTATGCACCCTCCCTCCTCAGCTGGCCAATCGCGTACTGGCTGTCCAGTACGCAGTCCGCCAAGTGATTCCTCCTCTGAATACCCACCGTCAAAGCGACGGTGTGATCAACCACCTGCTCATGGAGCACTCGAAGCCATGCAGCCTCGGAGGAGGGACGCTCATCCCTCTCCAGCCTAGGGGTACCCCACACGGGTTGAGACACAGGCTCAGGATGGAGGCGGGAGGACTCGCCCCTGTGGTAAGTGGGTCTGGGTGGGGTAGAGGTAGGTGGGACATAAGGGACACTGATCCGCGCCGTGAGGCGGGGACCGGGTCTGGGAGGGGTAGGGGTGACCTGTGGTGCGGGTGGGGTGGGGGATCTGGCAACCCTAGCAGGGGAGGACAAGCTAGCACTCCTATGGCTAGTCTCAGTAGGCTCAGTGCTGGATGCTAAGCGTAAGCTCCTAGAGTTCCCGGAACTGGCCTCCTCCGGGTCCTCTTCCATGGACAAACTTCGAGACCTCGACATCTTTACCTGTACACAAGTTAGCAAACATATAGTTCCTTCCATGATGTAAATCACAATTAATATACACATATTTATACAACTTTGCCACATAAAAATATTATCATATACTTACACGTATGTTGCCGGTTTTACCTATTAGTGTTCCCCGTGACTTCCCCTGAATTCCCTCGTGTGGACAAGTCTGTATTACGTTCCGGACCATAATAACTCACTTGTCCATCCAAGTTCATCCAGATCTCGTCACTATAAATTATTAGTTGATATTCAGATCCTATAATCCTTGAGCTACTGGTTATATTTTAGGTATCTTTTAAAGACGTCCTAATTCTTTATAACCAATGGCTCTGATACCAAGTTCTGTAACACCCCGTAACCGCAGCGGAAACGTAAACGGGATGCAACAGACACATCTGATATCAACAGCATTGCTTATAAAGAAAACACCACTAAATTAATTTACATCATATTACATTGTTCCGAGTTTAGTTACCGTCTAGGCGATAGCACATAAGTTTTACCAACATTACATTAACATAATTAATACAAAATGATCACTAAGCTTCCACAAAAAAAACACGCATCATCAAGCATGTAGCACTTATTCCAGTTTGGGAGTACCTAGAAAGCATGGAAAGAAAACGGGTCAACTACGAATAGTTGGTGAGTTTCACTAATTTAAATAAACAGTGATAAATCATTATCATGATTATATATTAGCGATGTAATTATGCTGAGCCCACAAGTGAAACCTCTGACTATCACACACAACCCCCGTGGCATATCCCCCGCCCACGGACCTGCCCCAAACCGCTATGTCTAACATTACATAGCAAAATATATATAACAACAAAATAGACATGTGCAACTGGCTGGGAAACATCAGCAAATCCATGCCGGACCAGTTGGGTTTGTCAGACCAATAGTACTATTCACACTCTACCGGCTTTCAGTTAATCACTCGTGTTCCGGGGCCTTAGAATGTTAGCAACTCAGACAATTACCATCTTAGTACATTTCCGTACGATTCTCGTACAATAAAACATATATAAATACACGCAAATCCATGCGTTCAGTATGTACTTAAACATTTTAGTAACAACATGCTTTCCGCCCCGGGAAAATATTTAAAAACAATTCAGGAAAAAGGGGCTCGTGAAACTCACCTTATCGCAAGCAGTAACACAGTATGTGAGCTATTAATCCGGATCTGTAATACGATCCCTAAATTCGTTACTATACAATCACTATTAATATAACTTTAACCGTGTTAACCGGTACATCTGGGGACACTGTTAACCCAGTACTGTAACCGTTCCGGGGGCAATGTTAACCCAGAAACACTTCTACGGACTCAGATTGTGATATCGTTTAGAGTTCATTAGTCAAAATTACCATTAGTCGATTTCCCGTTTTGCGTGTCTAGCACAATTATCCGTTTTTACGTTTCAAAAATGAGTTTGGTCACACCCGACCCGAAAATAGTTGTTGACTGATAATTTAATTAAAGTTGTGAATTTAGAGCCCGGTTTAGACGCCCCGATTGGCCGTGGGACCCGTTTCCGTCTTTGGCGTACCGGAAACTGTCAAATCGGTTAAAATTACTCAAATCATCCGAATTATTTTCGGATGATTTATTTTTACTTGTTTAACTTAGTTATATGAAAATAGTCCATTTTTAGGGTTTTTATACATCAGTCAGCTCGCTTATGCGAACTTTACCGGTTTACGCGTATTTAGCTTTAAAAGTTTTTTTTTATCTTCTTTTTAGCACATTTTTAGGGTTTTTATACACCAGTCAGCTCGCTTGTGTTTCTAGCTTCAAATCGCAAGGATCTCGCTTTCTAGCCTTTGCTATCAACTAGATACAACACCTACAAGCAAAATAACACCACACCAAGTAAGTTACACCCACAATCAAGCCATTTCTTTCATGGTTTCGGTTATGATCTAAAAACAAAGATTTAACCGTAAAAATTCGTTTTTGGTTCGTTTAACTCCTTTCTTAGACCAAGATCCCTTGTATAACCTGTATACATCACTTGATCATGCAAGAATCGGTTTTCATCTTTGAAACCTCATTTTCTTGCAAACAAACTCAAGAAAACGAAGATAAAAACGAATATAACTCGATCATTACCTTGTTTTTCTTGCTAAAACTCTTGGTTTTTAGGTCATGAATTTGAGAGAAGGTGAAGTTTGTTCAATGTTTTGATGTAAAAAAAATGATAAGTGAGGGGGTTGGAACCCTTATCCGATCGGCAATGAATGGGGGGTGGGGTGGGACCCACCTCACCATTTCTAGCCACTAGTTTGGATATCGGAGATCTGGATAATGTTTTGGATAATCTGGTTCAGTTTGTTTTTCGGTTAAACGTTTAATTCGGCTTAAAACGAGGTTAAAACAGTAGGTTTTCGGCTAAAAAATGAAATTTGTATAAAACCGATTTAAAATCTTTAAAAACTTAAACCATGACTTTCATTGACTTAAAACATCATATTATTAATAATTGCACATCTTTTTCGGCTTGATCGATCGCCTCTTGCTTGGTTTGGTATTAAAGGTTTCGTTTAACGTACCGACGTACCATTAAATCGAAATTTTTTTTCCGTGCTTTAATTCACTTATCCCGAAGCTTTAATACTTCGTAAACATCACTATATATTATATATCTCGTCTATAATGTATCCCCGATTCGTTCGGGCTTCAATAACCGTTAATCGGTTGATCGTATTTCCAATACGATTAACTGTATAATCGAGTATAATCCGTACTGTGAATCATACATACTCGTATAAACACATTATAATTCATATATTCATTATTAAATAACACATAAATAGTATATTCTGGTTAGGGTATACCTGATTTTGCCGGAATCGTTACATCACATAACGGATAATCTTCATACGTTACCTACCATTCGTTAGACAACCTTAACGGATGAGAACAAAACATACGAGTCTCGTTCATCATTATAAGACTAATGAAAGAGCTCATACATTAACCATAATGCCCCATATAAATTAATCTATTCCCAAATACGTTAAAAAATACCGAGAATACAAAATGATGCATCAACAAATGTAATTATTAAGAATCGATATCCGCCACCTGGAATTGATGACTTACTTTTCCAAAATAGATTTACGCTTTGTATATCATCAGCTGAAAGTTCAAGAAGAAGATATTCCAAAGACTGCATTTTGAACGAGGTATGGACATTACTAGTTCACCTTTATACCATTTGGACTTACTAATGCCCCAACCACTTTCGCGGGCATGATGAACATAATTTGCAAATCTTATTTAGATAAATTTCTAATCGTATTCATCGAAGACATGAAGAGGATCATAAGATTCATCTAAGTGTGAATTTTTGCATCATAATGTACAATTTTTTGGCCATGCCGTAAAGGTCGATGGAATTCAAGTAGACCCTTCCAAAATTGAAGCAATAGCCAAATGGGAAATTCCTAGACCGCGAACCGAAGACAGAAGTTTCTTAGGGTTGGCCGGATATTGTAGAAGATTCAATGAAAACTTCTCTCGAATAGCAGTTCCGTTAACCTCATAAACACAGGAAAACATCAAGTACGAATTGGGAGCTAAACAATAAGAAGCATTTGACTTACTTATGCAAAAGCTTACTAACGCACCTATACTGCCTTTGCAAGAAGGTACAAAAGATTTTATTGTATTTAGTGATGCATCCCATTCAGGTTGGGGTTGTGTACTAATGCAAAGAAAGAAAGTAACAACTTATGCTTCTCGTCAGTTAAAAGTACAAGAAAAAGAATTATAAAACTCACGACTCGGAGTTTGGTGCCATAATTTTGTCTTTAAAATTATGGAGACATTTGTCTACGCTCAAGCGATAGTGGAACGCTACGTAGAAGCTGCCTTGGTGGAGGATGGATTTCATCCCCAGTTTATTCTGCGCTGCTACCCGGAAATCCGGAGCGAGCGCTTCTTTTAGGGGGGCGTACATATGAGTTATTCTTACTTAACGAGTTACTTACTCAATAGAGAATCTAGTATTAAGAAGAAAATCTTTATTACCTTTTGTATTTGTAGTTAAGATAGTATAAGATTTCAAGAGCCAGGGATAGTAGGACTAAAGTGAAGCAAGCAAGGCCTAAAAGGCAAGGTGCTCAGGTAAAGGCTAAGCTTAGTTGGATGAGTCCCTACAACTTATTTCATTAAAAATTTTCTTAGCAACGAATATGTTTTGAACCCTTCCGAGTGAGAGCTCAGGGATATGATTCCCAGAGAGAATTTCAATCTCAAGAAGGCAACTCATCTCCTTAGCAAGTTTGGAGTTAATTTATCGTGTACATTGATCATAAAAGTTTGAAAAATATTTTTGATCAGAAAGAACGTAGCATGCATCAAAGAAGGCGGATGGAAACTTTGAATGATTATGATTGTGATATTATTTATCGTGAAGGTAAAGCTAATGTTGTAGCTGACACATTAAATCTGAAGGAACATGCGAAACCCAAAAGAGTTATGTCTTTAAGATTAGAACTTCAAATTGATCTGATTAAACAAATGAAGAAAGCTTAGAAACAAGCCATTGAAGAAAACCAAATCTCTGAAAATAAGACAAATGGTACAATAGATTCATTAGTTAAAAGAGATGATGGTATACTCATATTAGGAAATAGAATCTGAGTACCAGTTGTTGGATAATTGCAAGAATATATAATGAATGAAGCTCACAAATCAAAGTACATGATGCACCCAAGTAACGAAAAATGTACCAAAACCTCAAGTCTAAGTATTGGTGCAATGGAATGAAAAGAGATATTGCTATGTACATAACTAAATGTTTAACTTGTTTACAAGTTAAAGCTGAGCATTAGAAACCTTTAGCCAGAAGTTTCCGTTTGGAAATGGGAAGTGATAACCATAGATTTCATTACAAAACTCCCAAATACTACATGCCAACATAATGCTATATGGGTTGTCATTGATAGGTTAACTAAGTTACTCACCTTTTTCCCTATCAACGAATCCTATTCCATGGATAGACTGGAACGAATATATGAGAACAACATTGTAGCATTACATGGTGTGCCATTATCTATTCTATCCGATAGAGATAGTAGATTTGCGTCTCATTTCCGGAATAGTTCTCAACAAGCGTTAGGAACTCTGTTGAATCTAAGAACTTCTTATCGTCTTCAAGCTGATGGGCAGAGTGAAAGAACAATCTAAATGCTAGAAGATATGATACGAGTTTGTGTAATTGATCTAGGATCAAGTTGGAATGACCATCTCCCTCTGATGGAATTTTCATACAATATCGGTTATCACACGAGTAATCAGGCCACACCAATCGAAGCATTATATCGACGTAAATGTAAAATGTCGGTATGCTGGTCTAAAACCAGAGATATTAATCAAATGTCGGTACATGAGATAAACCAAGAAACAACCAATAAGATACTTTAAATTCGCGAAGACTTAAAACGGTGACATATCGTCAAAAGTGTTACAGGGACGTCCTTCGTAATCCGTTGGAATTTTAGGTAGGTGATAAAGTTATGTTGAAAGTATCACCATGGAATGGTGTTGTACGATTCGGTAAGAAAGGAAAGTTAAGTCATCGTTTTACTGGACTTTTTGAAGCACTAGAACGAATTGGTACTGTAGCTTATCGCTTACGCTTGCCAGAAGAAATGAAATGAATATATGAGGTATTTCATGTTTCTAACTTACGTAAATGTCTGGCTGACGAAAGTTCAGCTATGCCTTTAAGAGAGGTGGAAGTTAATGAAAATCAAAAAATTTTTAGAACAACCTCTACGAGTTGAAGATTTTAAAGTTAAGAAACTTTAAAAGTGAAAATTAAATTTAGTCTATATAAATTGGAAATCCCGAAGAGGACTGGAATTTATATGGGAGTTAGAGTAAGAAATGAGGAAGAAATACCCACATCTATTTAAAAGAATCCCGAGAACGAGATTCATTCCAAGGTGGGGAGGACGTAGTATCTCTAAATTTTGAGCCAGGTGTAACACTGCGTAAAATGCCCTCATAGAATTTAGCCAAAAATGACTAACTTATAAGTCTAGGGACTAAAACTTAAAAATTCTGAAAAACATTATCCATCGCGATACGCGATGGGATAGGCATAATCCCATCACGTAGTACTATTGACTTGCACATAAACCCTGATTTGGGCGGCTTCTCTATACCTAATGGCCAAATCAATAAGGATCATCGCGTATCACGGTGACCACGTTAAGTAACCGGTACACGTGTCCAACCACATGTCAACACGTGGCACAATTTGATAGACCACATGTCACCATCTGGTTAGGTGGCGTAATATTGCGGAGTCGTGATATGCGACGGGGTAAAGAAATGGGTTACGGAAGTTGCCTGTATAAGGGGGTGACGGGCATTGAACCATTTCATCCCAAAACACCACCATTTTCACAAAGTTAACTTAGGGAAGTGTGCCCCGATTTCCATGACGAGCCGACGTTCTGTTTTCTCAAAGTTTGTGCAAGTGTTAAAGTTATATACGAGTAGCAATCATAGAAGCGAGTTAGATCAATACCCTACCCGTCAAGCCATTCTTTTCTTATTATCATTCCGAGCATCCCGTACTAAGGTAGGAGTTACGTTTAAGTTATTTAAGTTATAGCTTAGACATCAATCAAGGATATGGCCTTTAACCTTGAAAACATTTTATAAACAATCAAAAGAGTTTTCATAAGCATTTCTTCTTAATGAAGTAATGTTAAAAAAGATATATTTTGACAGGCATGTAGTAAACTCTAAGGGGGATATCACTACTATTGAGTCTCTTTCCTACGGAAAAGTAATTCGTACAAATCCCAATCAACTGAGGGACCCGTTTACTTACCTGGAGAAACTCACCAATGTGTTAGAATCTATTAAGCCAAAGCATGCTATATCAAGCGTCACATAAAACAAAGTGTTTTCATTCACAAACAAAGAGATAAATGATTTTAAGATTGAGCTTAAAAATCATAGCTTAATCATGAAACACCATTCAAATATTTAAACAAATTTAATCAAAGAAATTTCAAACGCATCGACGGTACGGGTGAATACGTTAACCTTTACAAATCAGTCAAAACATATTTATATTTGATAAGATGAATTGGTGTTTGTCTTAAAAAGTTAGTGAACGTTTACATGAGATTACTTGATCTCTAAAACGTTATAATACAAAGTAAAAAATAAAAGCAACTCAGACCGATTACATATGTGTTTGGATCCACACAAAACTGTTCAGATTAAACAGTAAAAGGCAACAGTCATAACTAGTTCTCCATTAGGAGCTACGTGGCTCGGGGAACACTTTTATGTGTGTACAGTAGTGGTACAAATCCCAAGAATGAGATACTTCTTGTTGAGTGTACAGAAAACAATATTTGTATTGTAACTGTTATTTAAATGTTTTTGGAGTCATACGTGTTCACCAGCACATAGCTGACGTATTTTTCCAACCCAATACAGGTAATTAAGTATTTATATGAAGTATCAAGGATTGGAGTCATCATAGAGTTATAAGCGCGTAACAAGATGGCTCAACTTTCGATATTAAATCCTTGTAATATGAAACACGTATTTTGAAAACGAATACTTGGGTATTTAATTCACAAGTAAAATTTTGAACGTAAGCTAATATTATATCAACCTAAAGTCTTCCGGTAAAATTAACCCATAAACTCTGATATATTTACAAAATAGGTACCAACTTGTTGTCACACTTCTAGGCCCTAAGTCGGGGTGTGACATATTGGTATCAGAGCCATCGGTTTTAGCGAATTAGGTATTAAACATTAGTACCTGAGCTTTAACCTTAAATTTATTGTTAGTATTCTTATTATTATTTCTTAGGTTAATATGGGATTCGTAAACTTCCTATCCCTAAACCTAACTAGGTGCAGATATCTTATATTAACTATCTTGGTCATAGACGCCGAGTAGCCATTCGAACTAAACCAACTCTAATTCGCGAACCATCAGATATGGCGAGCAGCAATAGTTATTACACTAACTTCTTCAATAAAAATCAATCAATCATTCCAACGTTACCATAAGGGAGTCAACCCGTGTACCTCCCGGGAAGTCAGCAATGTCCAATCAAAATTTCTGACAATACTGCCGACAACACTCCCCAATATTATCCATCCGAAATTTCTGACAATACTTCCGAGGAGCAAGAAGTCCAAAGTAAGATCAAGCGGGAAACTGATTCAGGTTCGTCAATTTGGATGAAATGTTAATCTGACCAAAGAAGATGGCAATTTAGATCACCACCGCCGAACTATCAATACCAGACTTCACAACCTATGGCAGGACCGAGTCAAAAACCGAAGATGAGAGTTACCATGCCCTATGAAAAGATATAATTTCATTCACCAATCAAAAATCCATTTGCATCATAGGAGGATCCTAACAAAGAAGATGAGGAAAACGAAAATCCTTATCTTCCTCCATATGTTGGACCGAGACCTTCAATCTCCCATCAAGCCAATGAAATCCGCGAGGAAGAAAACCTCATTGAGGAATTTTACACAAACAATATTCCCGATGAGGAAATGCATGCATACGTTGCAAATCCGCATTTTTATCCAATAGAAAACGCTTATCTCTTCCCAGCTGCATCTGCACCAACGGGATATCGTAACCCACCTAACTCGAAGATGGATGAGATGAGGAACGAGAAAGTGGATAAAAAGAAATTAGGAAAGAAGATCGTTAAGAAATGTGACAAGATGAAAAATCTTGTTAAGAAGTGGATTAGAGATTAAGAATAATATATTGTAATTAATCGTTGTTGACTGTTGCATTTTCTTCCATGTAACAAAAAATATCGTAATATAAGAAGGTGTGTCTTTTCTTCTAACACCTTGTCTTATTCATGTAACAGCATGTCTAAATAAGGAAAAGCTCAAAGTAATTCGGAAGTTCAAGTAAATAATAAAGAAAGGACTATGTAAGAAAATATACAAGCGATACCGAAATATTATGTGATCGATATTCGCAATTTAATAAAAGAGGTTGTACACCCACTTTATGAAATCTTGAAAACGATCCTAGTAGAACTGCTACTCATTCTAATAAACGAGCTAGTCAAAGTAAGATTGAAATTGTAAACTCAAAGAAAGAAACCAAAACAGAGTCAGAAAAGAAAGAAAGTAATAAAAAGAAATTGGAAGAAAAGAAGAAAGAGGTAAGTGATCAAAGTTTGACCGCCAAGAACGACCTTCGTGATAAAACCAAGAAATTAAAAATACAAGAAGGTTGTGATTTCAAAGTTTTCAATGTATACAACCAAAGGAATTTCACGGGGATAAGGGAGCGATTGTACCGTTCGATGGTTGAAGGAGATGGAGTCTATTGTGTTGATAAGTAAGTGTACCGAGATGAAAAAAATTCAATACACCTCCCAAATGTTCAAAGGGGAAGCGTTGGAATGGTCGAATACCCTCATTAGGGTCAAGGGTAGAGAGAACTTGTATAATTTTGAACGGGGAACGTTTAGAGAAATGATACTAGAGAAATTATGTCCAATCAATGAAATCGATCAGATAAAAACCAAGCTATGGAATCACAAAGTTGTTGGAACGAATCTCAAGGAATATAATACCTAATTTTTTGAGTAGTGTAGGATTGTCCCTCAATTGGTCACTCCCGAAATTAATAAAGTGACACGATACATTTATGGACTACTAATCGAGATTCGTGATTTGGTCCGTTCTCATATGCTATCCACAACGGAATCTACCACGGAGTTGGCAGGATATTTAATGGACGGAATGATCAGGATTAGGGATGAAAGGAAGAATGATGATGGGAGATCGATTGTTGGAGGAAAAGTTAAGAATGTAGAGAAAAAGAGGGAAGGAGCGTTTGTGTACAACCGTCCGATTTGCAAATTTTGTGGTAGGAGACACTTCGGCAAATGTCTTCGACCACTTAACACCATTACATGCAATTTTTGCAAAAAGACGGGAGATGTTGAAGCAGATTGTAAGAGGAAAGCGGTAGTATGTTTTGATTGTGGTGAAAAGGGACATTTTAGTACGGAATATTCGAAGAGGAAGCCGACAACAGCAGCGGCTAGTGAAAATGGTAGCGGTGCCAAGACCGACACCAAGAAAGGGAACGCGCGTGTCTTCATGCTGTATACACAGAAGGCCGCGGACATACCGGACGTGATCACCGGTACGTTTCCTATTAATAATGTTTATGCTAGGGTTTTATTTCACTCAGGTGCGAACCAAAGTTTTATAGATTATAAATTCTGTAGTCTATTGAATGAACCCTTAGTTAAACTATAAAAACATTATGATGTCGAAACTGCTGATGGAAATGTAAATAGAATAACCGAGGCTTTAAATAGTGCCACAATTTCTTTAACCGATCACATCATACCTGTACGATTGTTACCTATGACATTAGCAGGTTTTGATGTAGTTTTAGGTATGGATTGGGTATCATCTAATCAAGCCCGTATCCTATGTAACGATAAAGCCATTGACATCCGAACATCTAATAATAAAATCATTCGAATAGCCTGTGATAAAGAAGGGGAAAGGTAGGAACAATTTCTAAGATAAAAGAAAGTTGTTGCTTAGGTAAAGGTTGCCTTGCATTCATGGCCTATGTAACCAAAGAACCTGAACCCAAAAAGATGAAAGAAGTGCCAATCGTATTTGAATTCCAAGATGTGTTTCCCGATGAGTTACCAGGAGCCCCACAAGATAGAGAAGTAGAGTTTAGAATTGACCTTATACCAGGAACTTCACCGATAGCTAAGTCTCCCTATAGGCTAGCACCCACTGAAATGAAAGAGTTAAAGAACAGTTAGATGAGCTTTTGGAAAAAGGATTACGACTGAGTTCATGACCATGGGGAGCTCCAATTCTATTTTTGAATAAGAAAGATGGATCGATGAGAATGTGTATATATTACCGAGAGCTTAATAAGGTTACAATCAAGAATAAGTACCCACTACCAAGAATCGATGATCTTTTTGATCTGCTCCAAGGAGCAAGTTGTTTTTCTAAAATTGATCTTAGATCGGGTTACCATCAGTTGAAAGTACAAGAAGATGATATCCCTAAAACAACATTTAGAACCCGATACGGACATTATGAGTTCACTGTTATGCCTTTTGGACTCACTAATGCTCCGGAAGCTTTTATGGACATGATGAATCGTATTTTTAAACCATATCTCGACAAGTTTGTTATTGTATTCATTGATGACATTCTTATTTATTCAAAATCCAAAGACGATCATCAAGTGCATCTCAAAATCATACTTGAAACCCTAAGAAACGAGAAGTAGTACGCCAAATTCTCTAAATGTGAATTTTGTTTATCCGAAGTTCAATTTATTGGTCATGTTATAAACGAAAAGGGCATTCAAGTAGACCCAGCAGAGATAGAAGTCATTACCAAATGGGTGAAACCCAAAACACCGACTCGGTCAGAAGCTTTCTAGGATTAGCAGGATATTACCAAATATTCATTCAAGACTTTTCCAGAATAGTTGTCCCATTAACTTCACTCACTAAAAATTCATTAACTTTGAATGGGACCAAAACAAGAAGAAGCATTCGAAACACTTAAACAAAAGTTAACCAATACACCTATCTTGGCCATACCAGAAGAATTGGATAACTTTACCATATACTGTTATGTTTCGCACATGGGAATGGGATGTGTTTTGATGCAAGGAAAGAAAGTAATTGCTTATGCTTCAAGAAAATTAAAAGTTCACGAGAAGAATTACACCACACGTGACCTTGAATTGGGCGCTATAATTTTCGCATTGAAGTTATGGCAACATTATCTATATGGTGTAAAATTTACAGTATACACTGATCACAAAAGTTTGAAGCATATATTCGTTCAAAAGGAATTAAACATGAGACAAAGGCGATGGATGGAAACTCTCAATGACTATTAGTGTGAGATCGTATATCAAGAAGGAAAAAGCCAATGTTGTGGCTGATGCCTTAAGTAGGAAAGAACATGAAAAGGCAAAGAGAGTCCGAGCTCTTAGATTAGAACTCAAACTTGATTTAGTCAATCAGATTAAAGAAGATCAGAAGTTAGCACTGGAAGAAGGTAACATTAAGGCCGAAAAAGAAAATGGTACAATTGATCAGTTGATTAAAGGAAGCGATGAAATACTTAGACTCGGTACAATGATTTGGGTACCGATGGTTGGAAATTTAAGAGAAAAGATTCTTGAAGAAGCTCATAAGTCCAAGTACATGATGCATCGGGGAAGCGACAATATGTATCACAATTTAAAAGACGATTTTTGGTGGATTGGTATGAAAAAGGATATTGCTCTATATGTTGCCAAATGCCTAACTTGTTCTGATGTAAAAAGCCGAACATCAAAAGCCGTTAGGGTTACTACAACAACCGGAAATACCAATTTGGAAATGGGATATGATAACCATGGATTTCATTATGAATTTACCTAAAATTTCTCGCCAAAACAATGCGATCTGGGTTATTGTGGATAGACTTACCAAGTCTGCTCATTTCATTCTGATACACAAAACTTTTAGCATGGATAAGTTAGCACAACTATATGTCGAAAACATAGTATATTTACATGGTGTGTCGCTATCCATCATCTCCGATATAGATAGTCGTTTTACCTCAAACTTTTGGTCAAGTTTTCTAAAAGCCATGGGGACTCGATTAAACTTAGGTATCACATATCATCCCCAAACAGATGGAAAAAGTGAACGTACAATTCAAGCTTTGGAAGACATGCTTCGTGCATGTGTCATCGATTTAGGAGGAAGTTGGGATACTCATCTTGCTCTAATGGAATTCTCGTACAACAATATTTATCATACGAGTATCCAAATGGCACCATTTGAAGCATTGTATAGACGTAAGTGTAGGACACCTATATGTTGGTCAGAAACAGGTGATAATCAATTGTTAGGACCCGAAATTGTTCAAAGAACCACTGATCAAGTAATACAAAGTCGTGAACGATTGAAATCGGCAAGAGATAGATAGAAGAGCTATGCAGACATCCGCCGCAAACCATTAAGATTCAAAGATGGTGATAGAGTACTACTCAAAGTATCACCTTGGATAGGTGTATTACGATTCTGGAAGCAAGAGAAATTGAGTGCACGTTTCGTTGGACAATTCAAATTACTTGAAAGAATTGGACCAGTTGCTTACCGACTAGAATTACCGGAAGAAATGAAAGGCATTCACGACGTATTTCCCGTACCTAACCTACGCAAGTGTTTGGCCGATGAAACTTTTGCAATGCCTTTAAAAGATGTTAAATTCAATGAGAAGCTTAAGTTTGTAGAACAACCAATTCAAATAGAAGACAACATGATCAAGTTCCTCAAGCGCAAGCGACTCAAGCTCGTGAAGATCAAATGGGATTCAAGATGAGAACCCGAGTATACGTGGGAACTCGAGACCGAAATGAAGAAGAAATATCCATACCTATTCCAATAAATCTCGAGAACAAGATTATCAAAAGGTGGAGAGGATGTAACACCACGTAAAATACCCTTATAGGATTTAGCCAAATATGACTAACTTATAAGTCTAGGGACTAAAACTTAAAAATTCTGAAAACTTAATCCATGGCAATACGCGATGGGATAGGTATAAGCCCATCGCGTAGCACTATGGACTTGCACATAAACCCAGATTTGGGCGGCTTCTCTACACGCAATGGCCTAATCCATAAGGATCATCGCGAATCGCGATGACCACGTTGAGTAAGTGGTACACGTGTCCAACCACGTTTCAACGCGTGGCACAGTTTGACATGCCACGTGTCAACATCTGGTAAGGCGGCGTAATATTGCGGCATCGCGATACGCGACAGGGTAAAGAAATGCGCGATAGGTTACGAAATTTGCCTACAAAAGGGGATGACGGGCCCGATTACCGTAATGAGCCGACGTTCCGTTTTCTCGAAGTTTGTGCAAGTTTTGAAGTTATAAACGAGTAGCAATCATATAAGCGAGTTAGATCAAGACCCTACCCGTCAAGCCACTCTTTTCTTATTATCATTCCGAGCATCCCGTACTAAGGTAGGAGTTACGTTTATGTTATTTAAGTTATACCTTAGACATCAATCGAGGATATGGCCTTTAACCTTGAAAATATTTTATAAACAATCAAAAGAGTTTTTATAAGCATTGCTTCTTAATGAAGTTATGTTAACAAAGATATATTTTGACGGGCATGTGGTAAACTGTAAGGGGGATATCCCTAGTAGTGATTTCTTGCCTAAGGAAAAGTAATTCATACAAATCCCAATAAACCGAGGGACCCTTTTACTTACCTCGAGAAACTCACCAACGTGTTAGAACCTATTAATCCAAAGCATGCTATATCAAACGTCACATAAAACAAAGTGTTTTCATTCACAAACAAAGAGATAAACGATTTCAAGGTTAATCTTAACAATCATAGCTTAATCAAGAAACACCATTCAAATATTTATACAAACCTATTTATGTATAGGTCAATATCATTCTCATTCAAAGAAAGGTTTCAAACGCACCGACGGTAAAGGTGAATACGTTAACCTTTACAAATCAGTCAAAACATATTTATACTCGATAAGATAAACGGGTGTTTGTCTTAAAGAGTCAGTCAGCGTTTACATGAGATTACTTGATCTCTAAAATGTTATAACACAAAGTAGAAAACAAAAGCAACTCAGACCGATTACACATGTGTCTGGATCCAAACATAAATGTTCAGCCTAAATAGTCAAACTAGTTCTCCATTAGGGGCTACGTGGCCACGGGAAAACAGTCATAACTAGTTCTCCATTAGGGGCTACGTGGCTCGGGGAAAACATTTGTGTGTGAAAGGTAGTGGTACAAATCCCAAGAATGAAATACTTCTTGTTGAGTCTACAGAAAACTATTTTGTATTGTAACTGTTATTTAAATGTTTTTGGAGTCATTCGTGCTCACCAGCACATACCTGACGTATTTTTTCAACCCAATGCAGGTAATTAAGTTTTTATATGAAGTAGCAAGGATTGGAGTTACTATGGAGTTAGAAGCGCGTAACAAGATGGCTCAACTTTTGATACTAAATCCTAGTAATATGAAACCCGTATTTTGTAAACGAATACTTGGGTATTTAATTCCCAAGTAAAATTTTCAATGTAAATTAATATTATATCAATCTAAAGTCTTCACTAAAATTAACCCATAAACTCTGATATACATACAAAACAGGTACCAACTTGTGGTCACACTTCTAGGCCCTAAGTCGAGGTGTGACACCAAGATTGCATATACCAAAAGATAGAGGACTGAAAATGAAAATTTTGGAATTCAAAACCCATCGCGCTACGCGATGGATCAGAAGGAGATCGATCGCGATAAGCGATGGACATTTCACAAAGAATCGAGAAAAAGTTGGTGTTGTGCTACTCGATGAACCAAGTCTTTGGTCATCACGATACGCGACGTAGGCTGCATGGTCACCAGATGTCACACCCCAACCTACAGCGGAACATGCCAGGGTGCGACATAATTTGTATCTTAGCTCGAAATCACTAAAAATAATAATAAGCGTCAATATCTGAATTTATTTATTTTCAACAATCATACACAAATAATTCAAATGAAAAATGATGTAATACAACATTTAACTTTTATAATTTTAGCGTAAAGTCCAAACTGACATCAAATAACTTCATATAACAACCCGCATCATACGTAAAAATAATTTGTCAACTACACATGTTGACCGAGTAATTCACAGTTTGGTGTAAATATAATAATAATATTGAGAAATAAACAATTCCTTGCATATGTGAATATCATTAATTAATATAAACAAATATAAGTGTCTTTTTGATCATGCCCTTAGATTACGGACATGCCTACTCGGACGAATTCACAACCAATAAATAACATAAAGTAAAAGTAAACAAATGTGTCTTTTCGAACATGACACTAGATTCGCACACGTTTACTCGGACAGCGTATGATCATACTATGAGGATGAGATACTGACCAACCATAAAAGTAGTAAACACATAATTCATATAGCAATCAACAATTAATCAAGCAATATCACAACCACGCAAATAGAAGAATTATATTTGAGTGAAATAATAATCTAATAATAGTTTCTAGTACACATAATGCCCCCAAAACATAATTAAAGAAAATCAATCAATCAATCAATCATGCCCAGTAAAATCCCACCGACAGCAAAGCTATAAGTAGGGTCTGGGGAGGGTGGATGTAGGCACACCGTACCTCTATCCAAAGGAATAAAGAGGTGGCTTCCAGAGAGACCCTCGGCTCTAAGTACATGTGTATGAAGCAAAAAAAAGGAAATCAAAGTTTAACAGTTATATAAAAACTACTACTAATTATAATAATATTAATAATAAGATCACAGTTTAACAGCTATATAAAAGCTAATAATAATTATAATAATAATAATAATATATGTAAGGGAAATACCATTATGGTATGTGACCTAAATAAGTTAAGTCTAAGCCCTAAGGTATTCAATTCTCTCTAAAAATCCTTAACTTTAATTCTACTTCTCCACGAATTCCTATCCTCAACCATGTCCTCGGAGAGGTTTAGGTCTATCAAATCATGCCTAATCCTCTCATCCCAAATCAATTTCGGTCGTCCTCTACCCCTCCTCCCCTCTATAGTAATGTTTTCTACGGATCTAACAGGATTCGTCGTCTGTCTTCTCTTTACATGTCCAAACCATCTCAATCTCCACTCTCTTATCTTGTCTGCTATATTCGCCACCCCTAATCTCTCGCGAAACACAACGTTTCTTATTCGGTCTAGCCTTGTGTGCCCACACATCCAACGTAGCATTCTCATTTCTGCTACCTCCATCTTCCGCACTTGTGCCTTCTTGATGGCCCAACAATCTGTTCCATATAGCATTGCAGGTCTAACTGCCACCCTATAGAATTTTCCCTTTAGTTTAGTCGGGAAACTCTTGTCGCACAATATACCTGTGGCTGCTTTCTATCTACACCATCCTACCTGAACTCGGTGGGTCACATCACTGTCTAATTCCCCATCGCTCTGTACAAATGATCCTAAATACTTGAACTTCGTTACCTGCGGGACCACCTGCCCTTCAATTGTGATCTGTGCGTCTTCATTGTCGTTTATCCCACCAAAATCACAGTGGAGGTACTCCGTCTTAGATCGGCTAATCTTTAAACCTTTTGTCTCTAAGGTTGTTCGCCACTCCTCAAGCCTCATGTTTAGATCTTGTTTTTTCTCAGCAAGTAACACAATATCGTCTGCGAACATCATGCACCACGGGAGAGTCCCCTGAATCGACTTTGACAACTCATCCAAGACTACTGCAAAAAGAAACGGGCTCAACGCTGACCCCTGGTGAAGACCTACCTCTACAGGAAAGAAATCAGTATCCCCCAATGGCGCACGGACACTTGTTTCACTCCTGGTATACATATCCATAATTATCTCTATGTATTTTCTGGGCACTCTTCTACCCTTCAAGCACTCCCAGAGCACCTGTCGTGGCACACTGTCGTAGGCCTTTTCTAGGTCAATAAACACCATATGTAGATCACGCTTCTTCTCCCTATAATTTTCCATTAATCTTCTTATAAGGTGTATTGCCTCTGTGGTGGAACGCCCCGGCATAAAGCCAAATTGGTTGACCGTAACCTGAGTTTCTCGTCTAAGTCTAACCTCAATCACTCTTTCCCATAGATTCATAGTATGACTTAGTAGTTTGATTCCTCGGTAGTTACCACAACATTGGGCGTCTCCTTTGTTCTTATAGATGATGACGTTACGACGGTATGATAGATGATGACGTAACGACGGTAACGAGAAGGCGGTTAAAGCGAACATGGTAGTTAAAACGAACAAGACTCGATAACAAGGGTTTATAACGGATTTGGGATTGATAACTATATTTTATATATATTTTATGAGAGTAAAAATAAACGTGTAAATGATTGATCCAAAATCATTTTTCAATATAAGATTCTAATTTAATATTAACTTAACACACTCACAAACACACACACACATATATATATATTAATGGAGTTTTGACGGTTTATAATCGATCCCTTTAGACGAGTGAAACTCTTTTTAGTTTAATTATCTCTTAATATATATATATATATACTAGCAGAAACCCGCGTGATGCGGCGGCGACAACAAATTATAACACGGTGTCGTTTTCTGTTAGTTAATCGATACTCTCATGATACATTGTAATAGTTAGAGGTGTACAAAACCGGTTTGGTTTTTCATATTCCAAACCGGTTTGGGTCAAACCCGGGGAAAGTCTTTAAGCAAAGAATTAGCCAAACTGACCCAGACCGGTTAAACCGGTTTAACCAGTTTTAAACCGGTTTGATTGAAAAATACCTAAATCGCTATACAAACCGACGGTTTGGATTAGTTCGGTTTCGAACTAGTTTTTTTAACACCTCTAGTAATAGTACTGCCATCAGTTTTATTTATCATAGTATCGGTGTGGTTTATCTATCTTGTTTGACCAATCACCCAACCTACAGATCTTGAAACCTTTATTTAAAATCCAAGAGCTAAATTGTTAGATATTAACAAAGTAAAAGGCTGATAGGAAACTCAAAAAAAAACATAATCTGAACAAAATTGAGGTTTATTGGGTAGTTTGCTATTTTTCTAAAAACGTCATTTTTTTACAGCTAACCTCATCCCTAAAATCGAATGTCCCTATATAATTAAAAAACATAATATTATCATTCTAACTCAATCCAATTGTATTTTTTACCAGTTGACTTCATTAGGTCAATACTAACATGCCAAACGACAAAAGTTGAAATGCAAATAAGTAAATAAAAGGAAACTGTTTAAAAGAATCAAAAGTGACATGAAGTGTGTACTTATTATTTGATGCAAGAAAATCACAACATACTTAGAAAGTGTATATGTTTCATATATACATAAAACATTTCAATATTAGGCAATTAAAAATGCAACAGTGAAGTAAAGATGTCCTTAGCACTTCTTATACAAGTTAAAATGATGCAATGAGTAAAAGAAAACGAAGATGAAAAATATAGCCATAACTTATAAGCTCATAATGCTGAACTTGGAGGTCTGAAATTGCACTTAATAGCTCCACTTCTTCGCAAGAGAAGTATGGTTTGGCAATTGATAAAATGACGTTTTTCATTGTCCTTCGCCATCTCCATCAACAACAATCTATATATTTAAAAAAAAACAAAACATAATTAGTAGTTTATTATGAATATAATTTGAGACAAAAAAACAAATATTACCTTACTAAGAAACCCATCATAAGCGAGGTTGAAACTGGAATAACCATGATCAAGCATTCGTCAAGAGAAAAAGGTACCTTGAACTTCATCTGGATCTTTACAAGCCTGTCAATTCTCTCATTCAGTTAGTGTCGTTCTCAAAATACCTCCATATCTGCGTATATCTTTCATTTTGGATCCGTAACTGATCCAAACTATAAAGCAACCGAACCATTTAGGAAGCCAATAACTGATTTTGACGGAAGTTCTCAGTGGAACCAGTATGTAGAGTTTTGGAAAATCCAAACTGTAAAACCAAGCCGGTCAATTTAGCTCGGTTTGAACAGTACAGCTGGTTTCAACGATTTTTTAGCATACCTAAAACCAACCCGACCCGACTCATTTCATTCATAACAAAAAATAAATTACCAGTTTTAACCCGTTACCGACAACTCACCCGACCCATTACAAGTTGTAAGTCAACATCATTAAGTCATTAAAGTCAACCTTTCTCTTAAGAGGTAGCATGCTAGCTCTTCGGCCTACGCTTGAGGGGGGCGCCCCCATAGTAGCATGTATTATGCAAGTGGTCTGCAACATTTCAAAAATTATATAATTTTAAGTTGTATTAAACTAGAAATTGTTTTTGATATGACATATCTTTAGATGAAACTTTTTGAGAGAAAGTAACCGGCAGAAGTAGATAGATCAATGATCAAGAATGTTTTGAAATTGTGACCCAAAGTTCCAATTAGATATAATCATGCAAATAATCACACATAATCATAATGCACACCAAATTAAACTAATTAAAAACCATGAACCCTTAAAGAGTAATAAAACGCAGTGAAACCTTTGAATCATACGAAATATAAAAAAACCAACACAATCACGAACATAAAGTTATACAATTTGAGCTATGAGATAAAATAAGAGAAAATAAAAAAGAAAAAACTTGAAATGACCCGCTAATATGTTAATATGGATCATTTGAACCTAATGTGACAAAATATTTGTAATAGGGTCAATACATCAGAGAAAACATATAATTCCATTCAGCTTACGATTAAAAATCGGTTATACAAGCAGGTAAACCATCCATAAATTGTTCTTAAAGCATAAAAGAGGATAACATGGTGTGCCATATGACAAGTTATGCTATAAGCTTCATAAGATAAAGTGTGGCCTCCATGATCCTTTGTCATATTATGAAATCCATATGCAGTCGGTGCACTGCTGGCTAACAGTGTTCCCGCACCAAGTCCCTGACCTAAACCAACCATTTTTTTACATTATATTATAATAAATCTTATTAAAAGTTTGATTCTACATATATTTGATTATTAAAATTTTATATACTTTGCCTTTCACTCTTAGTCCGCACCCCCATCGAGTCTTCATAATCACTTGCTTCTTTCTTCAAAAGTTTCTGGTTGTTCTCCATCATTTTTACATATGGTGTCTTTTTATGAGATCATGAATGATGGCTAATTTCATGTTTAAGAAAGGTGTTAATTTTTAAAAAAAGGCATACAATATTTGATCAAAACATGCTTTAAACCTAAATATTTGATCCAAATCAAGGCAATAGCAATATCATAAATTCTAGATTTAAAAGTTTCTTAACAGTTTTGCATTTGTTAGAAAAAAGGAGTCATCCCTCATGAGTAAATCTTCACAGCAGGCTTTGCTACTGATTTTGACAAAAAATGAAATAAATACAATCAACTTCAAAGCTCAACTTTACATGAAATACAAAAATATCATTTTTTATAAAGACTCAATATTTGTATCATAGCTCAAACACACTATAATAATAATAATAATTGTCCATATCTAAATTTATTTATTCATAAATAACCGTACACAAAAAGTCTAGAGTGGAAAATACAACATTCTTTTTGTTTCATTTAGTAGTCTAAAGTCCAAGTCTAGAGTCCTCACTTCCATTCATACAACCTGCATTATGTATAAAAATAATTTATCAACAACACATGTTGAACGATTAACCACGGTTTAGTATAAATATAACAACAAAAATAACAACAACAACAATGATAATAATGCTAATAAAAATATGAAATAAAATAATTCCTTGCGTTAGTGAATAACATCAATTAAGATAAACAAATACATGTGTCTTTTCAACATGCCACTAGATTTCGGGCATGTCTACTCGGACGAGGTACGATCATATTATGAGGACGAGGATCAGAATAAGATACCAACAAACCATAGATGTAATAAACAAATAATTCATATCGAGCAATATCACAACCACGCGAATAATGGAATTGTATTTGAGTATAATAATGTAATATCAATACTTTAGTACGCATAATTGTTCAGTTTTAGCAAGATTATCAAAGTCCAAAATAACCATTTATTAAGGAAAACGCAGCGGAAGATATAAGTTTTAAATCTTGTTATTACCAAATACAAAAACCCGTTTATGTTAAACCCAATCCAGGATCCATATACGATTACCATGCTATCAAAACACAACGATAGGGTGTCTCAAGAACATACCTTCATGTCCAGAAAATGAAAGGGATGAGTGAGAATGAATGGCAAGACTTCAAGAGAGAAATCCTCAAGCTTGTATACCCTCCAAGCTAATCAACAAACACCCAAGATGCTAGGATCTTACACTTGATGCAAACTCTTGTTCTTGCTCTTGGATTTCGGCCGAGAGGTAGAGAGAGTTTGTGTGAGAGAGAAAAAGTGGGGATACAATATCCAAGAAGTCTAATCTCCCAATGAGAGATATTGCATGTATGGAAATTAACAAAGATGAGAGAGAGAGGGATGGAGGGGTCGTCCCACATCGGGTTTTCCCCCCCAAAACTCAAAACCATCTTTCTTTATTTTCTTTTACATATTTGTTATTTATCCATATAAATAACATTTCTCTCAAATATAAATTATCCATATAATTTATTTAACACACAAATGCAATTATTTAGAAAACCCATTTTCCAAATGTTATAAGTGTTGATTATTATTACTTAGATCATATCTAATAATAATTATCGTTGCGTTTGTCTAGCTTGTTATTGGGTATGACATACCGACTTGGATCAATAAGTACTAGCCACATCAACTCTAATATGTGTCTTGAGCAGATTGATTCCAACAATCTCCCACTTGCACAAGATTCATAGAAGATTGATGCAAAAAGCAAATACCCCCTAACAACGGTTTACTACCCCTAATACGTATAACGAAGTGTCATTCAATAACATCATCCCCTTCAAGTCTCATACTTGAAATGATTTAGGTGAAACTATCAGTTATCCTTTTGCTACAAATGTCATGTTAAATCCAGAGACACAGAGTGATCATTCTCTGTTGATTTAACTTATCAGGCCTTAGACATTTAACTCTCAACGAATAAGAGGGACAAATCCCCTACTGACTACATACGTCTCTCACTATCACCTTGTATTATACATGAGCTTAGCCTTATGTACTGACATGTTTCAGAGCAGCGAAGAACTAAGTCAAAGTATAACAGTCAATGAATATCAAGACCCAATATGTATCTCAGGTCGAAGGATACTATGAAGTTCGCCTTTACTCAAGTTTACTTATGATCACAAATCACAAGGATTCCATGCAGTAAAATTGAGGGCGAGTCAGTCCAATATTTATCCTATAAATATCTATGAACCTTGGTAGCAAACCCTTTGCTATATTCATACCTCATGAATATCTACCAATCCAAGTTCATAACAGTCTTACTTTCATATTTGTTCCCACAACTATGATCGACTACGAACGTTTTAGAATAATTCAAATTATTCACGGATTTAAACATGCTAAAATGGAACATAACTCAAGAACATGACCATAACCAAAACCATATGATTGAGCTAAATAAAATTGTTCCAATATCCAAATACAAAAATCAAATCCAATCACTAGAATATCGAAGTCCTAAGGCGCAAGTATGACCCTCATGCTTCGGCCTTTCAAGAAGCTTCGCGAATGGATCCGCAATGTTTTGATCAGTGTGAACTTTACGAATACATATCTTTCCCTTTTCAACTTCATCCCTTATGTAGTTGAATCTCCGCTCAATGTGCCTATTCTTTTGATGTGCACGGGGTTCCTTGATTTGAGAAATCGCACCCTCGTTGTCACAAAAGATTTCTAGAGGGTCCTGAATGGTACGAACCACTCCTAGATCGGCAATAAACTTTTTAATCCATGCAGCCTCTTGAGCTGCCAAGGAGGCGGCGATGTATTCAGATTCAGTGGTGGACAAGGCGACCACGTCTTGTTTTGCGCTCTTCCAGGAGACAGCACCACCATTGAGAACGAAGACATATCCCGATTGTGATTGAGAATCATATCGATCAGTTTGGAAACTCGCATCAGCGTAACCCTTTACAACTAGTTCTTCCTCACTAGAGCCATATATCAGAAACATATCCTTAGTCCTCTTAAGGTATTTCAATATGCTCTTAACTGCCATCCAATGGCTAGTTCCCGGATTTTGTTGGTATCTACTTGTCAAGCTCAAGGCGCATGACACATCCGGTCTCGTGCAATTCATGGCATACATGATGGATCCTATAGCAGATGCATATGGGATTCGACTCATTTTGTTTTGCTCATCCTTTGAGCTGGGACATTGAGATGCACTCAACATTGTTCCTCTTTGAATAGGTACCAAACCTTTCTTAGAGTTTTCCATCTTGAACCTTTTCAAGATTTTGTCAATGTATGCACTTTGATTCAAAACTATCAACCGCCTTGATCTATCCCTATAGATCCGTATTCCTAGAATATAGGCGGCTTCACCAAGATCCTTTATGGAAAAGTAGCTTCCAAGCCAGGCTTTTACACCTTCCAAGGTTGGAATGTCATTTCCAAATAACAGTATGTCATCGACATATAATACCAGAAGGGTAATGATGCTCCCACTAGCTTTCTTATACACACAAGCTTCATCAGCGTTTTTGACGAATCCAAATTTCTTAACTTCATCATCAAAACGGCGATTCCAACTCCTAGATGCTTGTTTCAATCCATAGATTGATTTCTTCAACTTGCATACTTTGTTAGGATGTTGTGGATCGACAAAACCTTCAGGCTGAACCATATAGACATCTTCCTCAAGGTGTCCATTTAGAAAAGTAGTTTTGACATCCATTTGCCATATCTCATAGTCATAATATGCGGATATGGCAAACAATATCCTTATAGACTTTAGCATCGCCACGGGCGAAAAAGTTTCATCATAGTCAACCCCTTGAGTTCGAGTGAAACCCTTAGCTACAAGCTAGCTTTATAAGTATCCAAGTTTCCATGCATATCGGTTTTCTTCTTGAAAACCCACTTACTTCCAACCAGTTTGGAATTAAGAGGTGGAGCAACCAGGTCCCATACTTGGTTGTCATGCATGGATTGTATCTCAACGTTCATGGCTTCCAGCCATTTATCACAATCAGATTGTGATATTGCATCTTGGTATGTGGTTGGTTCATCAGAATCTACCACATAGCATCCATCCATGAAAAATCCATATCTTTCAGGTGGGGTGCTAATTCTACCAGATTTGCAAACGTTTTGTGTGGGTTGATCAACCAATTGATCATTATCAACAACCTCTTGTTGATCGCTAGTGTCAACCAAACGTGTATCGGCTTGTGGTTCTCGATCCTCCTCGAGTTCCATAGTTCTATCGGTTCCTTCCATAAGGAACCTTCTTTCCAAGAACTTAGCCTTGCGAGCTATAAACACTTTATGCTCATTTGGATTGTAGAAACAATATCCCATCGAATCTTCGGGATATCCTACAAAGATACACTTAGTGGATCGGCTTTCAAGTTTGTCTGGGGTGTAGATCTTAACATAAGCCTCACAGCCCCATACCTTTAAATATGATAATGATGGAACCTTTCCATGCCATATTTCAAAAGGTGTCCTATCCACTTTCTTGGTTGATGCCATATTTAAAATACGGGTTGCGGACATCAAAGCAAAACCCCAAAATGATAGAGGTAACGAGCTTCTAGCCATCATGGATCGAACCATATCCAATAAATTTCGATTCCTCCTTTCAGACACACCATTATATTGTGGTGTTCCAGGTGGAGTAAGCTGTGAGACAATCCCACAACTTCTAAGATGTTCTAGAAACGCATCATTGAGGTATTCACCTCCTCTATCGGAACGTAGTACCTTGACTGTTTTGTTGAGTTGATTTTTTACTTCATTTTGGATGACTTTGAACATTTCAAAGGCTTCGTTTTTGTGTCTTAACAAGAACACATACCAATAGCGACTATAATCGTCGGTAAAGGTAATGAAGTATCTTTCACCATTTCTTGTCATTGTCCTAAAAGGACCACATACATCCGAATGTATGATGCCTAATAAGTCTTTCGCCCTTTCATTAGTTCCACTAAATGGTTCTTTGGTCATTTTTCCCAATAAACAAGACTCACACTCATCAAATGAATCATCACTTGATTTCAAAAGACCATTCTTTTGAAGTGTATGAATGCGATCCTTGTTTATGTGACCAAGGCGACAATGCCAAAGAAATGTTTTACTCAAATCCAATTTGAGCCTTTTGGTGCTAGCTTCGTACAACGAGTTATCAACGGTTGTGTTATCTGAACTAATTCATAAATGCCATTAAACGGCATTGCTTTAAAATATAACACATCATTCATGAATACATAAAACCCATTGTTTACAAACTTGAAATCATAACCAAATTGTCTTAATACAGAAACGGAGATAATATTCCTAGTCAAACTAGGAGAATACAAAATGTTTCTCAAAATAACTTCCAAACCATTTGGAAGCTTTAAAACATAATCTCCTCGGGCTTGGACGTCAACCTTTGCTCCGTTGCCCATTAATAGACTTATATCTCATTTCTTCACATCATTTATTCTTTTGAACCCCTGCAATGAATTGCAGATATGAGTTCCACATCCGGTATCCAATACCCATGTGTTAGAAGAGATAATATTAAGATCAATGTGGATCATGAAAGTTGTACCTGAGGTTTTCCCCGCATCCCTCTTAGCTTTCAACTCTTTGAGATAGGTCGGACAGTTCCTCATCCAGTGACCTATCTCACCACAACCAAAGCACGGATCCTCAGCGCTAACCTTTAGCTTCTTTGGTTTTGGCTCCGCCTTTGCCTTTCCCTTGAACCCCTTCTTGACTTGCCCCTTACCCACAACAACCTTTGCCTTGGGTTCTGGGTGATGCCTCTTCTTTGAGCCACCCTCATTGATCGCAAGAACGGGTAAAACCTTTTTACCCATGCTGGCTTCGGCTGTCTTAAGCATTGCGTGAAGCTCACAAATGCTTTTGTCCCATCCGTTCATGTTGTAGTTCATGACTAATGTCTCAAACCTTTTAGTTAGTCCGTTCAGGATCAAATCCATGGCTAACTCTTTTGAGACGGGACAGTTAAGCCGTTCAAGCCGATCAATGTGGCTTTTCATCTTAAGCACATAAGATGACACGGATTGGGTTTCTTTCATATGACATGCATGAAGCGCTCGAACCGTTTCGAAACGCTCAACCCTAGCTTGAGTAAGGAACATTCCCTTAAGCTGGGTTATCATGTCATACGTTCCATGATTCTCGAAATCCTTTTGGATCTCGGGAATCATTGTTCGCAACATGAGGCATGAAACTTGCACCGAATCCTCGGTGTATTTCAGCCAATCCGCATAGGCATCCAAGTTGTTGACATCGGGTTCATCGGGAATAGGATCATCTAAAATATAGGAATTTTTCTCTTATTTGAGAACAATTATCAAGTTTCGATACCAGTCCATAAAGTTATTAAAGTTTATACGATCCTTATACAGAATGGATCTCAGTGATAGATTATGCACGTGTGGGATAATAGCGTTCTATGGATTGTTTGCGGCCATCTATAGAATTTTACAAAGTTCAAATTAGCATTTTCGATATCAATAATTTTAATCTTTAATTACCCTTTAATATCTCCAAGACAATTATAGATTAAAATCTAGAATCCAACGTTTCATTCAAATAGTAGTTAGGTGACCTTTATCCCACTATTCGAATTAACAAGGTAGTCAACGATTGACGATTGCAACCCTTTGCAACTTCTAGTTTTATGGCATCGGTTAAACATCATATGTTTAGTTGGCATGTTTAATCCCATCAACACCTTTGAATGCCATGTGTCGGTGACCCTATCCACATGTTTTTCAAATAAAGTCGTCCTACTTACACACACGTGTGAGTTTACATATACAAGTGGTTAGGTGACCCTCATCCCAAAAGTATTGTAAAACCACCTTAAGATCACAAGTTTTCTTAAATGTGGTTAGGTGACCCTTTCCCCACATCAAGGCTACAAGTGACTCAAGTGTCGTATAAAAGGATGGTGTTCAACTTGTTTATAAAAGGGATTTTAGTTTTCAAAATTATAGATTGGAAAACCATTTAATGTACCTTCCATTTGCATGCATTCAAATGTATGGTACCTTTGAAAACCAATTTTCAAATTCCTTTTAATAAAACCCATTTTATTATTAAACCATTAATAGTTAATAAAACCAATTTTATAACTTAATAATTTCAAAGGAATCACTTTTATGCTAGTTGTTGATTTTAATTGTTAACATCCAAACATGACAAAACAAATAAAATTAAAACAACCATATAGCCACCTAGATAGACAACACTTGTTAACCGAAACAAGTGGGTCAATAGGTCTCTCCTAAGGGACGAGCATGACAAAAAGGTAGAAGATGGTGAACTCCCACTTGACTCCGCATCCTTATGCTTCAAGCGTTCACTTCTTGTTGTGATCCTTTTCTTTACTTGGGTTTCCAAAATGGTGTTGTAGTTGCATCTTCTCTTACAAAACATACCCTAATACATTTTGTCTAATAAAAGAAATACAACTATTCTACTTATTATTACAAACCATTTGAAAGAATAAATAGATTACAAACCCGAAAAAAGAATATTACATCCAAATGTATAAATCACAACCGATAATTCTTCAATGTACACAATGTCATGGCTAGGTTATGAACATCCACACAAACAGGTCAACCCTTGACCAGAATGGTTCCCCTTGACCCTTAGTTCTCGGCCTAAAACAGAGAACACATAGTTCTAGGCTAGAAGACCAAAGCTTCAGAGTTTTCGGCCCGAAAGCTTTGTTTCACCAAGAACCTATTGTTCTCGGTCAACACCAAGAACTGATTTCGGTCAACACCGAGAACTATGGTCTTTGACCATCAGTTCTCGGTCCAACCGAGAACATGTTTTTCGGTCAACCGAGAATCATGGTTTGCAACCATGAGTTCTCGGCCAACCGAGAACGCGGGTATTTGGTGATTTCGGCCAGACCAAAAACCTTGGTTCCCAACCAAGAGTTTTAGGCCAGAGCTGAAGCAATCCAGAATCTGTCCAAACAAGATTTGGTAACCAAATGACCAATTTTTCCAGTTTTTGCCATATGCATATATGGTACAAACATGGAAAAACAAGGGGCAACCAAAATGCCTAAAGTCCTCGACCAAAATGGTAAAGAATACCTTCAAACCCGAGCACTTTAGAACCCATTTTGAAGCATGTAATCGTATAACCTGGCTCTGATACCATTGTTGGGTTTTAGCAAGATTATCAAAGTCCAAAATAACCATTTATTAAGGAAAACGCAGCGGAATATATAAGTTTTAAATCTTGTTATTACCAAATACATAAACCCGTTTATGTTAAACCCAATCCAGGATCCATATACGATTACCATGCTATCAAAACACAACCATACGGTGTCTCAAGAACATACCTTCAAGTCCAGAAAATGAAAGGGATGAGTGAGAATGAATGGCAATACTTCAAGAGAGAAATCCTTAAGCTTGTATACCCTCCAAGCTAATCAACAAACACCCAAGATGCTAGGGTCTTACACTTGATGCAAACTCTTGTTCTTGCTCTTGGATTTCGGCCGAGAGGTAGAGAGAGTTTGTGTGTGAGAGAGAAAGTGGGGATACAACATCCAAGAATTCTAATCTCCCAATGAGAGATATCACATGTATGGGAATTTACAAAGATGAGAGAGAGAGGGGGATGGAGGGGCCGACCCACATGGTGTGTTTTCCCCCCCAAACTCAAAACCATCTTTCTTTATTTTCTCTTACATATTTGTTATTTATCCATATAAATAGCATTTCTTTCAAATATAAATTATCCATATAATTTATTTAACACACAAATGCAATTATTTAGAAAACCCATTTTCCAAATGTTATAAGTGTTGATTATTATTACTTAGATCATATCTAATAATAATTATCATAGCGTTTGTCTAGCTTGTTATTGGGTATGACCCGACTTGGATCAATACGTACTAGCCACATCAACTCTAATATGTGTCTTGGGCAGATCGATTCCAACAATAATGCCCCCCCCCCCCCCTTTCCCAAAACAAGAAAAAAGGGATTGAAAGGGACTAGTTAGGGTTTAGGGTAAAACTAAAATAAATAATCTAACGGCATAAACGAACTAGCAACGACAAGGTAGAATAAGTTTAATAGATTAGGGATCGTTAAACGTTAAACCTATTTTACAATTATTTTCAAAACATTGAATTAGTTTCGAAAACAACTAATTATTAACAAAAGTTACTTTTCTATTTTTCGAAAATAAATTGCTAGTTTTAATATTTATTATATATCAAATATTTAAACGTAAAACTTGTTTTGGTGATCGGTTTGTTGAGATGAGTGCAAACCTCTTTTAGTTTATTTATTTTAAAATTATATTAGGCTAAATCAAGAAAATACATAAAGTTATATATATATATATATATATATATATATATATATATATATACTATATTAAAATGCATATAGAAAGGACAAAACAGTCATTTAATTAAAACTCTTAAAATTAAGAGTGTACAAGTGACTTTGCATATGTTACAACCTAATGTTACATACAAGAGGCTTTGTATTTTGAAATCCCGCACAATGTTTAAACTCTTTCACTAGCCTCTCATCTCACCATTTGAACTCCCATCATCATTCATTCATTCCTGAATTGAGTTACATATATGTAATCCACACAAGTTTAGCAGTCCAACGATCTGTCGACGGTCCGGATCGCCACTATTGTCTAGATCGAAACGGATGTGAGTGGCCGAAAAAATAGGCCTATCTTTCTATGATCTTTTTCTCTACCTTTGAAACCTTCAATCTCTGACATTATAGCCTTAAGATTAGATGAAGATGCTGGAATCTGCGTCTAGATCTGTGATTTTTTATTAATCCAAAGGGAATCCGATGTTTATGTTTAGATTTTTGAATTTGGCGTTTTGTGTTTTGTTTTCTCTACCGGTTTATATTTTATTACGGAATAAATTTATGTATTTTCAGCTTTATATTTTCAACGATATGGGATGGATGCAACGGAATCCTAAGTTCCTAAGATAGATCCAGTCAAGATTGTTTTTCCAGATTTTTAAAATTTCTTAATGCCGTAAGGTACCCACAAGAGTATAAATCTCCAATAGAGAGATTAAGTTACGCTTTCTGAATTCTGAAATATTTTTCTTAAGGAACGAAGAGCACAAGCTACTAGAAGCATATGCTTATTTACTAATTTCGGGTAAGAATATATTAGCCCTTATTATATATTTACTTGTTTTATTAATTTTTGTTTGATGCATATATGTTTAAATGTAAAATTCGTGTAATTTACGTGTCGAGCATGGGTTTTAACTTCTTGTTTTTTAACTGTATGATACATTCTTGTTCAGGATCTTGCTGATAAAGATGGAAATGTTGTACACTTTAGGAGCATGGATGCAATATGCTCTAATAATCATAATATATGATCTAGGATTAAATTTATACTTTTTAGAAAAACAAAAATATTACAGCTCACTTTTCTTTAAAAAAAGTAAAAAGAAATTTGCAAAATTGTATTGTAGGTTTGTTTTCATTTGAACTATTGCACATCTCGAACTAAACACGAAATTTGAAGGATTGGGTTTAGTTTAAATGGGTTTGGTCAATTTTGGGTCGAACCTGCAAAACACTTTTAGCTAAATGGGTCGGATCCATGGATAGGCCTTATGTTTATAAACTTTTATAAGATCTGTCATTACCACAACAAAGCTCCAGATTCAATCGCTAATCTCGATGTCGGTTCGTTTAACTAGGGAGAGCTCTGCTTATTTTAGGCTTTGTTTTTAAAGCTCGAGCTTTTGCTCCTGAGTCGTGAGTAGTTTTCAAGCTTGAGCTTGAGTTCGACTCATTTATAATAATATTTATTTATTTATTTATCGTTTAACCAATTCTCTTACTACAACCATTGGTCATTGATGTTCAAGTGTATTTTTTAAATTCATTTACGTTGACTGATTTAGAGGTTTGCCTATGTGTTGGGTTTATGTTGACCATAATATGTTATATGCTTAATTAGGTTGCAGTAAAGTTTTGAGTTTGCTACTCTCAAGTTGAGCCAAGGTGGTAAACGAGTCGAGCCGGGGTGGGTTTGGGCTTGGCTCTTTTAAAAACCGAGCTGAGCTGCGATAGCGTGATGCCATTACTGAAAGGCTGAGGGCTAAAGGGTAATTTGATGACTCGATGTTCTTGTGCTTTAACATACATTTATTTAAATGAACCGAATGAACACGAATGGGGCTTGTTCGTGTTTGTTTGGTTTATAGCTACTGAATAAATGAACGAACACGACCCTTAATTCAACAAATTTTCTTATTGATGTTTGTTCATCAAGAAAATGAACTTTTCGTGCTCGTATATATATGTTCATTCATCAGTATTTCAAACAAATGATTCCCGTGTTGGAATACCGTATGCCCGAGACACATAATTAGGTTAATGTGGCTAGTTGTGTTTGATCCAAGTCGGGTCATACCCAATAACGAGTCAGACACACACCAATTATGTATTTGTTAAGATAAGATCTATGAGACAAATACAGAACACGATACATTCAGAAAATCGGGTTTCTGAATACCTACTTGAAAGTGTTAAATAAATTAATTGGTTAATTTATTTATTCAAATAATTATTATTGGAATGATTATTTAACTATGTGTTCTTTTATAAAATGGTTTATAAAAGATGGGGTGTTTATATATTTTATAAAGTATAAAATAAATAAAAAAAATATATATATATATATTTTGGGGCCGGTTTTGGGTGGGCCCCACACCCCAAAGTTTTGGTCAAAAATCTTGTCATGGATATGGTAGAGATGGAGTAATCTTCACTTGACCAAAATAAAACCTAACACATGACATGAAAAGATTTGATTGTTTTTGAATGAGATTATATATATTCAAACAAGTAACAATTAAGTCTTTCAAGTAAGCAAACCAACTCTTTCTTTCTTTCTTGGTTTTGGTTTTCGGCCAAGATCATAAGGAAGAGGCTCGGGTCTCGATTATTCGTGTTCAAGCTCCCTAACATAGCTTGGTGTGTATTGGAGGCTCGGGGTACGAACCATTTGAGGTTTTCTCCTTGAAAGCTAGCCAAGAAACATCATCATCTTCTTCAACCATCAACTACATCTCTTAAAGGTTTAAGAATGTAAGTTTTACAAGCTTTGATAGTTTAGTTTTTCCCGTATCATTTGATCCTTGCTTCGGGTTTCTAATATATAGATTATTGGTAATCTTATAACATGAATAAATTAGGTTGTTCATGTACACATTTCCTATAAACTTGTAATATATATACATATATATACACATGGATACATATGTTTAGTTTGTTTATATCACGCTTCCGCCTTAATTGTGACTAGTTAAATGGTTAACTAAGTTTAAAATATCCATAGAAACCCAACAAAATGGCATCAAGAGCCGGGATACGGGAAACTAAGCTTCGGGTTTTCGGTTTTATATTTTCCCCTTGAAAGATTTTATACAAAAAATTAACATGCATAATTTTTTGTATTTAATCTTGTTATATTTTTTGGCTTTGTTCAAAAATAAATAAATAAATAAATAAATAAATATAAAACCGAGTAAATGGGCCGAAGCCCAATTCGGATGATATTGGGCCGAAGCCCACTTGTTTTGGTTATTGGGCTAACCGAAAAAAAAGGGGAGAAAGTGAAATGGGCCGAAGCCCATTTTGGTTGAATGGGCCGAAGCCCATGAGACCTTTCATTGGGCCGAAGCCCATGTGTTTTGGACATGTGGGCCGAAGCTCATAATCAAGTTATTGGGTCAAGCCCAAAATGGGTTGGGCTAGGCTCGATAAAGTCAAGGGGTTTTGGAACGGGTTCCTAAGACATAACGGGTTATGTTTATTAAAACTAGACCGAGCCGTAGACCAAAATGGATGTTTATTTGTGGTTGATAATTGTAATTAATTATTCAAGTTTCGGTTTGTAATAATTAATTAGGGGCAGTTTTGTAATTATTTATTCATATGGGTATGTAATAAATAGATTATTTGTAATATCTTTATTTTATAGAAAAAATGTATTAGGACATTTGTTTTGTAAATTTAAAGAAGATTGCAAAATTGGAAGTTTGGGCCTAATTGGGCCGGGTATGGTGATAATGGGTCTCACAAGCCCATTAAGGGGATTCAAGCCCAAAAGGACCTAAGCCCACCCATTGAGCCCAAATGGAAGCTTATGGAAGCTAAGGCCCAAGTTCAAGCCCAATGGATTACAACGGGGTTGAAGAAGATGCTTGACGCATTTGGATGCGGGATCAAGTGGGAGCTACAACATCCATGTGTCGTGTGTCCCTTAGGATCGGACCTAAGACACACACTTGTTTCGGCTAACAAGTGTGGTCTAACTTAGTGGCTCGTGTCTAGTATAATTGTGTATGCTTGTTAATTGATTGTTTGATTGTGTGGTTGTTAGATATTAGGATATCAACTTCGTCACATAGAATTAATTAACAAAGCATAAAACGGCTTCTAACAATTATCGGTAATCACGTGACACGTAGTTTAATAAAATGGATTTATTAACTAGCCGTCTCACGCCCATAATAAAATGGTTTTATTATAAATTAGATTTTTTGAAAATGGTTTCAAAAATTATCATGTTACTAAATGCATGTTAGAACATGATTTAAAGTTTTACAACTAGAATTATTAAAACTAAAAAATCCCTTTTAAAATTAAGGATAACAAGTTAAACACCATCCTTTTGTATAACGCTTAACATATTAGTAAGCTCTTAGTGGGAAAAAGGTCACCTAACCGCGTAGAGTAAATTAATATGTTGAGGTAATATTGGCATATAAATGGGAAAAAGGTCACCTAACCATTTGTATGTTGATATTACAAGTTGATACAAGTAGGACGACTTAAATTAGAACCATGTGAAGAGGGTCACCCAAGCATGGGGTCTAATAGGTGTTGATGGGATAAACATGCCGACACGAAATATGATTTCGAACCGGTCCCATAAACTCTAGAAGTTGCAAAAGGGTTTGCAATTGTTATGAATAACTACCTTGATAAACCGACAATGGGAAAAAGGTCACCTAACCGGAGTCGGGTTCATCGTTGGATTCTAGATTTTAATTATTAATTATATTTGGTATATATATAAAAAGGGTATTAATAATTAAAATAAGTAAAACACTAAAATGAACTTAATTAAAATTCTGCAGATGGCCGCACACGTCGACGACAACATAATTCCTAACGTCCAAAACGTATCTCTCCGATCTATTCTCGCTAAAGACCGTCTTAACCACAATAACTTTTCGGATTGGTTCCGAAATTTAAGGATTGTTCTAAAACAAGAAAAATTATATCATATTTTGGAAACACCTATCCCCAACGAACCGGAAGAGGGAAGTGAGGTCGAATATATGAATTGGGTCCAACATACGGAAGATTCCATTCAAGTGTCATGCCTCATGTTGGCGACTATGGTTCCCGAAATCCAAAAGGATTTCGAAAACCATAATGCGTACGACATGATTACTCAACTTAAGGAAATGTTCCTTAAGCAATCAAGAGTTGAAAGGTTCGAAACGGTTCGAGCCTTGCATGCATGTAGAATGGATGATAATCAACCAGTTTCAACTTATGTACTTAAGATGAAAAGTTACATTGATCGCCTCGCCAAGCTCAATTGTCCCATCTCAAAAGAGTTAGCAACGGATTTGATCCTTAACTCTTTGTCGAAAAGGTTCGACACTTTCGTGTTAAATTATAACATGAACGGGTGGGACAAAAACATTGGAGAACTTCACTCGATGCTTAAAACAGCCGAGGCGAGTATGGGTAAAAGGGTTTTACCCGTGTTTGCGATCAATGTAGGTGGATCCAAGAATCGATCTCAGCCCAATCCTAAGGCTAAGGTAGCAAAAAGAAAGGGTCCTCCTGTGCATCTTAAGGGTAAGGGCAAGGCACCGGTTGTGGCAAAGAAACAAAAGGTTGTGGAACCGAGGGGTCATAAGGATGATCCTTGTTTTGGTTGTGGGGAGACCGGACATTGGAAACGCAATTGCCCGGTCTACCTAAAGGAGCTAAGAGACAAGAGGAATGCGGGGCATGCCTCGGGTAATGTCTTTATGATTAATATTGAGCTAAATCTTATTTCTTCTAACACATGGGTATTGGATACCGGATGTGGAACTCATATTTGCAATTGGTTGCAGGGGTTCAAAAGGAATGAAGACTTAAAGAAGGGCGAAGTGAGTCTTTTCATGGGCAACGGTGCAAGGGTGCACGTGGTCGCTAGAGGAGACTTCACTTTATCGCTTCCAAGTGGTTTGGAAGTTGTTTTGAGAAATGTTTTGTATGCTCCTAGTTTGACTAGGAACATTATTTCCGTGCACCTTCTTAGACAATGTAACTTTGACTTTAAATTTGTAAAATCAGAAATGCATGTATCATCTAATGGTATCTTTTATTTTAAAGCTGTACCAAACAACGGTATTTATGAATTGGTTCATAACAATACCTCAAATAGCTCATTATATCAAACTTCCACTAAAAGACTCAAAAAGGATTTGAGTGATTCCTACATTTGGCATTGTCGTCTTGGACACATAAACAAGAATCGTGTAAATACTCTCCAAAAGAATGGTCTTTTGAAAACAAATGAGTTAGGTTCGTTTGATGAGTGTGAATCTTGTATTCAAGGCAAGATGACCAAAGAACCTTTTAAAGGTACAAATGAGAGGGCTAAGGACTTGTTAGGTATCATACATACGGATGTATGCGGACCTCTCAAGCCCACTAGTAGGAATAGTGAAAGGTACTTCATTACCTTTACCGACGATTTTAGTCGATATGGGTATGTGTATCTAATGAAACACAAATATGAAGCCTTTGAAATGTTCAAGGAATTTCAAAATGAAGTACAAAATCAGCTCGACCGAACAATCAAGGTACTCCGCTCCGATAGAGGAGGCGAATACCTAAGTGATGCTTTTCAAAGTCATCTTAGAGATTGTGGAATTATTTCACAGTTCACTCCTCCTGGAACTCCTCAACATAACGGAGTATCCGAGAGGAGGAATAGAACACTGTTGGACATGGTTCGATCAATGATGGCACGAAGCTCACTACCGCCATCATTTTGGGGATATGCGCTACTTACAGCGGCTCGTATTTTGAATATGGCCCCGACCAAAAAGGTGGATCGAATACCCTATGAAGTGTGGCATGGAAAGGTTCCATCCTTTTCATATTTAAGGGTATGGGGATGCATAGTTTATGTTAAACGTGACACCCCAAATAAGCTTGAGGCTCGATCCATCAGGTGTATCTTCATAGGATACCCAAAGGATGATATAGGATATATATTCTATGATCCTAGTGAACAAAAAGTGTTTATTTCACGCAAAGGATACTTCTTAGAAACTAAGTTCCTTATGGAAGGACCTAGTGAAAAGAGAGTGGAACTTGATAAGGTTCAAGAATCACTGGTTGATACACAGTTGGTCGATACTAGTTTTCAACACGAGGATGTTGAAGGTGATCAAATGGTTGATCATACACACGTTGCTCGCAGATCTAGTAGGATTAGTCGACCTCCCAAGAAATATGGATTTCTTGTGGATGATTGCTACTTGGTCGATTCGGATGAACCGATCTCCTACAAAGATGCTATGTCACAACCTGATTGTGACAAGTGGCTTGAAGCCATGAGCGCCGAGATGCAATCCATGCACGATAACCAAGTTTGGGAATTGGTTAATCGTCCACTTAACTCCAAAATGGTTGGATGTAAGTGGGTCTTCAAGAAGAAGACCGATATGCATGGAAATTTAGATACTTACAAAGCACGACTTGTAGCAAAAGGTTTCACGCAAACTCAAGGGATTGATTATGATGAAACCTTCTCGCCGGTCGCGATGCTTAAGTCGATCAGGATATTATTTGCCATTGCAGCTCATTTTAATTATGAGATATGGCAAATGGATGTCAAGACCGCTTTTCTTAATGGATATCTTGAGGAAGATGTCCATATGGTTCAGCCTGAAGGTTTTGTCGATCCATCTAATCCTGATAAAGTATGTAAGTTAAGGAAATCAATCTACGGGTTGAAACAAGCATCACGGATGTGGAATCATCGTTTTAATGAAGAAATCAAAGCGTTTGGTTTCGTCCAAAACGGTGATGAGGCGTGTGTGTATAAATGGGCTAGTGGGAGTATAATCATGTTCCTTATTTTGTATGTCGATGATATACTTTTATTTGGAAATGATATACCAAGTATGGAAAACGTTAAAGCGTGGTTAAGTAGTCGTTTCTCAATTAAGGATCTTGGAGAAGCGACATATATCTTGGGAATAAAGGTCTATAGGGAAGACAAAGGAAATTGATCGGACTCAATCAAAGTGCGTACATTGATAAAATCCTGAAAAGGTTCAGGATGGAAAACTCTAAGAAAGGTTTGGTACCTATTCCTAGAGGAACCGTGTTAAGCTCATCCCAAAGTCCTAGCTCTAAGGAAGAGCAGGATAGGATGAAGCATGTTCCTTATGCTTCGGCAATAGGATCTATTATGTATGCAATGATGTGCACCAGACCGGACGTCTCGTATGCTTTAAGCATAACGAGTAGATACCAGCACAACCCAGGTGACAGTCATTGGATGGCTGTCAAGAATATATTAAAGTACCTTAGAAGGACTAAGGATATGTTTTTAATATATGGGTCTGGTGAGGAGGAACTCGTCGTAAAGGGTTACGTGGATGCGAGTTTCCAAACTGACCGAGATGATTCTCGGTCACAGTCGGGATATGTCTTCATTTTGAATGGAGGCGCTGTCTCTTGGAAGAGTTCGAAGCAGGATGTTGTCGCGTTATCCACTACAGAATCTGAGTACATCGCCGCTTCAATGGCAGCCCAAGAGGCTGCATGGATGAAAAAGTTCATCATGGATCTAGGGATTATCTCTACCATTCAGGAGCCCCTAGAGATATTCTGTGACAATGAGGGTGCTATTGCACAGATCAAGGAGCCTCGTGCTCATCAGAAAACGAGGCACATTGAGCGCAGATTCAACTACATAAGGGATGAAGTTGAAAAGGGAAAGATATGTATTCATAAAGTTCATACCGATCAAAATATTGCGGACCCACTCACGAAGCTCCTCGATAGGCCAAAGCATGAGGGTCATGTTTGTGCATTAGGACTTCGGTATTCTAGTGAGTGGATTTAATCTGTATTTAGTGTTTGTATAAGAACAAATGTAATGGGTATCTTATGATAATTAATTATGTTTTAATTTTTCAATGAGTTATGTTCTATATTTGCATGTTTAATCCATGAATGACTTATGTTGTTCTAAACGTCCGTAGTCGATCATGCTTGTGGGAACAAGTATGAAGGTAAGACTATTATGAACCCGGATTGGTTGATATTCATGTGATGAATATAGGGCATAGGTTTGCCACCAAGGTTCATAGATATTTGTGGGATACAAATATTGGACATGATCCGCTCTCAAGGATCACTGCATGGAGTTAGTGCAACTGATCATAAGTAATACTTGAGTAAAGGCAAGTATCATTGTGTCCTTTGACCTGAGATGCATATTGGATCTGGTTTTTCCATCAAGTCTGATAACTTGACTCTCTTCTTTGTTATTTCGGTAACACGATGACGTGTAAGAAAGAGCTCAGATATCATATGAGATGTCAACGAGGATGTATGCAGTCAAGATGGGATTTGTTCCTCTTATGTGTTGAGAGTTTAGATGTCTAAGGCCTGTTAAGTTAAATCATTGAGAGAATGATCACTCTGTGTCTCTTCGATTTGACAGGACATCTAGTAATAAAGGGATGTAATGATAAGACTTACCTATATCATATCAAGTATGGACTTGAAGGGGATGATGTTATTGAATGGCACTTAGTCAAACACACTAAGGGTGGTGACCTGTTGTTAGGCGGTATTCACCATTAGCATTAACTTCTTATGAGTCACGTGCAAGTGGGAGATTGTTGGAATACCGTATGCCCGAGACACATAATTAGGTTAATGTGGCTAGTTGTGTTTGATCCAAGTCGGTCATACCCAATAACGAGTTAGACACACACCAATTATGTATTTGTTAAGATAAGATCAATGAGACAAATACAGAACACGATACATTCAGAAAATCGGGTTTCTGAATACCTACTTGAAAGTGTTAAATAAATTAATTGGTTAATTTATTTATTCAAATAATTATTATTGGAATGATTATTTAACTATGTGTTCTTTTATAAAATGGTTTATAAAAGATGGGGTGTTTATATATTTTATAAAGTATAAAATAAATAAAAAATATATATATATATATTTTGGGGCCGGTTTTGGGTGGGCCCCACACCCCAAAGTTTTGGTCAAAAATCTTGTCATGGATATGGTAGAGATGGAGTAATCTTCACTTGACCAAAATAAAACCTAACACATGACATGAAAAGATTTGATTGTTTTTGAATGAGATTATATATATTCAAACAAGTAACAATTAAGTCTTTCAAGTAAGCAAACCAACTCTTTCTTTCTTTCTTGGTTTTGGTTTTCGGCCAAGATCATAAGGAAGAGGCTCGGGTCTCGATTATTCGTGTTCAAGCTCCCTAACATAGCTTGGTGTGTATTGGAGGCTCGGGGTACGAACCATTTGAGGTTTTCTCCTTGAAAGCTAGCCAAGAAACATCATCATCTTCTTCAACCATCAACTACATCTCTTAAAGGTTTAAGAATGTAAGTTTTACAAGCTTTGATAGTTTAGTTTTTCCCGTATCATTTGATCCTTGCTTCGGGTTTCTAATATATAGATTATTGGTAATCTTATAACATGAATAAATTAGGTTGTTCATGTACACATTTCCTATAAACTTGTAATATATATACATATATATACACATGGATACATATGTTTAGTTTGTTTATATCACGCTTCCGCCTTAATTGTGACTAGTTAAATGGTTAACTAAGTTTAAAATATCCATAGAAACCCAACATCCCGAACATAAGCGAACACAAAAGAACATAAACGCAAACCTGCTAAAAGTAAAATAATTTGCAGTAGTGTCAAGTGAAGCACGGTTCTGTCTTATTAGTTTTTAATTGTAGTTATTTTTTTAATGTTGATCCTTCATTCTAGCTAAAATTGGTTTCATGTAGTCTTTTAAGGAAACTCCAAGGTGTTTGGTCGATGCAGCAGGCTGATGTTGCAACCGCCTATGAGGCATGTGTAAGTATTCTGGATTATGCCTAACTAAATCCTTAATTACGGGGTTTGTAAAGTTCAGACCTTTGTTTAATAAAACTGCCATTTTTTAAATATTGAAAATATGGTTCAGCTAAACATCAAACAACAAAGGAAAACAGGACTCTTTGTCTCTATCGAACAAAGATTTCAAATCTCTGGGTCTACTAACAGCATTGAATTTTATAACAATACTTATAAAAGGAAAACATTTCCTTTTTTTTACTTATCCCTTTTAAAGGTGAATTTGTAAAAACTTATGACTGCATTAACAAAGCATGGATCTGTTTTTGCATCATCAAACAGACTTATTGAACGACCCAACCAAACCCAAGCCTAAGCTTAATTAGGCTCGACTCTCAAGCTCGGCTCATGGGTCGTTTATTCAAGCTCAGGCTCAGCTTGTTTTTTCTTTATTAAGTAGTTTATACTCATTTTTTTATTATTTTTTATGTTGAGAAAAGTCTTAAACTAGCTTAAGCTTGGCTTGAGCTTGTTGCAATATTTAAATGTGCCAAAGTAAGGCTTGACTTCAGCCTTATGATGACTTCTTTTATAGGTGGAAACCTATAAATGGGAAGCCTGCTTTATTATTCAGTTTTCCTTACTTCTAAGAAAGCTTTGCCAATTTATTTTTTGATTGTGTTTGTTTCATGGAAAGCGAAGTTGTAGCTAAAGGAAACTCCAACAAAAACTTGGTACTTCACTTTGTTTAGAACATGATTTGCTTCAAAATACTATCCTTTTGACATCCACAAAATACAATAAAATCTGTATTTTGACAACAAAAATGTAGAAAAACTGCTCTTTTTGAAAGAAATAAAATGCAGCAAAAACTATGATTTTGACACAAGTTAAATACATAAAAAACAGCACTTTGACAACTCTAAAAAATGTAGCGAATCTGCAATTTTAACAGCGCTAAAAAACCAACAAAACTGCACTCTTGACAGTACTAAAAACACAATGAAACTGCACATTTGACAGCACTAAAAATGCAACAAAAGTTAAAAAAGCCACAATTTTGACAGCAGTTTTATGCAGCAAAACAGTTTTATTTGAATGTGTTTCTTATGAGCTTATTTGACATTTTTATGATAATTATAATTTTTTTATTTGCTTTAGTCAGACCAAAGGCTAGAGATATATTCTTAGGAACAGTTGAGGCATTAGCCAAGCGTACCAGTTTGCATAGTGATTACACGAGACATAGATCTTCAGAGCATACAGCACCATCCAAAGGGTTGGTAAGTTTATCTTAAATTATAAATTAAACAAAATGGACAAAAATAGTCAGATCAAATCTAACCTAGACGCCAACCTATTTTGACCATTAATCAGCTGGTCTCATCATCTCATTTCACCATCTACAATACCCTTAGTCTCGGTGCATGAAACTATAAAAACCGACCCATAACGGAAAAACTGATTAACCGAACCTAAACAAAAATCGAATATTTTATTTTATGTTATTTTTTAAAAGCCGAATTTTTGGTTTGGTTTCAGTTTGCGTGTAATTAAAAAAATGCTGAACCGAATGTACAAGTTTTCTTTTTTTATTATATAAGAGTTTAATAATTTGTGTAGCCAAATATCTTTGCTCAACTGTATAATAATCAATTAATAATTTATGCCTAAGTTTATTATTTTAGATCAATGCGTGTTTAAGGGCCCATAAAATTTGAGTCTAGATGGTAACTGAAAACAAGAGCCATTAGATATAAACATGTTTCAGCCGTTTTATATAAACGCAGCCCGAATCGACCCATCTGTTGCTGAACCGGTCAAAAGCGCGTTAGAGTCTACATAAACGTTGTTAGAATACTAGCCAATGCATTTTATTTGTGATCCTGGCTCAGGCTCAGCTTGTTTACTATGACCGTTTATGATCCTTGGAGGTGTGTGTGTGTGTGTGTATTTTATAAAATTTTCATGTTTTTTTATCAAATCTTTATTGTAGATGTTCAGGTGTATCAAGATGGGTTAACTAATTGAAATACAAGGTCAGCTTGTTCATTTTTAATGATCATTATGAATAATTTAATTTTTAAATATAATTTATCAGTTTTGTTTTTCAGATAATTGCGCTTTCTTTCTCTTCGGCTGACTTGACAATTTATAAATTTTTGTTTTCAGGTAACTGGGCTATCTTTCTCTTCGGTTGACCTGAGTTATGCTTACATCCAAGGAGTTGACTATGAGGTTATATATTTGAGCTTGCAATAGGCACATAAAATTCTGAAGCTAAATATCATATATATATATATATGTATATATATATATCTTTGAGTTTAGAAAAGCTTTTAGATTTATTCTTATATTCTTTCATTTTTTTTTCAATAGTAGAAGATTCAATGATTTTTTGTTTTACATATCTTTGTGTATGGACATCATTTTGTTATTTATGCTAGACACATTTGGCTTTTGGGCTTTAAACAACTTTTTACACATTAAAATCTGCAGATTTGGTCATTTTAGTTTTAAATACTCCAGATTGCATATTAGGTACATTATGGGTATCTTTAATCACTGTAGATTAATAATGTTGCAGATTCATGTCCAAGGTCAATTAATGCTACATAGAGATTGCAAAGCCAAAATTAGAGTTCGGTCCTTCATGGATTTGATCAAAGTGGTGATTGTTATATGTTGATTAATAGTCAAATTTGCACCTGATATGCAAATTACCATTAGATTTGATTAATAGTCAAACTTGCAAATTAGATTGGTGACCATAAACATAAACATTGTATTATGTAAAAGTTTGTATATATATTTATTCATTTATTTGGGTGAAAAAGCAGCAACACGTTCTCATATGTAAGCTAGGTAGTGGAAAATAACAAAATTACAAATAGATATACACACCCAATACATGGACATGAATCCCTGTTATGATTGGTGGAGATTATATTGTTATATCTTTCATTTTCTTTGGTTGTGTAATATTGTTGGGTTAAAAAGTTTGGACTAAGTCATGTATTTGAAGCTCATGTAAATGATAGTTTATGATGTTCTTTTCTCTTGGTAATATTTTTTTCGTAATGTTTTTAAAATCCATTAACACTAAATCGATTCAATTCGATTAAACTTATTTGAATTGCTTTATTTGATATATTTTTTTTGAATTTGTGATTAGAATACGATTTTAATTTTTTAAATATTTGATTCAATAACTCGTCATTTGACGGATACAACATATATGAGTATCGCGTTGCAAATTTTTGCCCCGCAGCATCGCGCGGGTACCTACTAGTATATATATATATATGTATATATATATATATAGGGTAAGGATCCTAAGAGAACCCTTTGCAAATTGAGAACTTTGAGAACCATTTTGGACCACTAAAAACATCTTTAAAAAATATTTAAAAAAATCATAAAACAAAAAATAATAAAAATTTTAAAAAAGTAAAAAAACCAAAATTCTTATATTTCATTCCGGTTTCATTAAAAAAATAAAAAAAAATAGAAAAAAAACAAAAAAAAACGTTGTATTATACACATATGTATAATTTTATTTAATCTTTAGTTACATAATATACACATATGTATAACATCATGTATCTTAAATTATACACATGTGTACAAAAAACATGTAAATGTACATATATGTATGTATTATACATATGTGTATATAATTTAGCTAAACTGAGTTTTTTTTTATTTTTTTAACCGGGATGATAAATTAAGAATTTTGGTTTTTTTTACTTTTTTGATTTTTGTGTTTTATTTTATTTTATGATTTTTTTTTTATTTTTGGGTTTTTTGTGGTCCAAAATGGTTCTTATAGTTCTCAATTTCAAAAAGGTTCTCTCATGATCCTGATCATATATATATATATATATATATATATATATATATATATAAACGAAAATCCTAAAATCCTAAATGTCGCGATGTGGTCGCTCCCCCCGTTTTTGGAGTCACCAGATTTGCTTGATTTTTAAATGGAGGCTTCTCATGCATTTGACCCGAATTCATGGGTATGAGTCTTATCAAACTCATATATTTCTTAAACAGGTTATAACATCTCATTAAATTAAAAAATAATCTAACCAAATATTTGATATAATAATCTTATAAAGTAGGGATATTCTAAAAATTAATATATGATTTATTTAAAAAAGATATATAGTATTTATAATTAAAAAACCAATTTTATAGTAAAAAAAATAAACGGGTATTGAGTCTCATCAAACCCATATAGCTTTTAAACCGTGTCGTAACATCTCATTTATTTGTGAAACAGTTTATCATCAAACCATAACTATATTATTAATTTTCATATAATAGAAAAATAAAAATTCAAAAAAAAAATAAATATTAAAAACAAATAATATAAAATAACCCCCGTAAAACGGGGGATAAAAACTAGTATATATATATGCGTATATATGATCAGGATCATGAGAGAAACTTTTTTAAATTGAGAACCATGAGAACCATTTTAAACCACAGAAAACTCAAAAATAAAAAAAATAATAAAATAAAATAAAACACAAAAATTAAAAATGTAAAAAAACCAAGATTCTTATTTTATCATCCCGGTTTCATAAAAAAAAAACTCGGTTTAGCTAAATTATATACACATACGTATAATATATACATATATGTACATTTACATGTTTTTTTATATACATGTGTATAATTTAAGATAAATGATGCTGTACATATGTGTATATTACGTATCCAAAGATTAAATAAAATTATACATAGTGTATAATACAATGTTTTTTTTTATTTTTTTCCTATTTTTTTTTTATTTTTTTTAATGAAACCGGAATGAAATATAAGACTTTTGGTTTTTTTACTTTTTTAAAATTTTTATTATTTTTTGTTTTATGATTTTTTAAATATTTTTTTAAAAGTGTTTTTAGTGGTTCAAAATGGTTCTCAAAGTTCTCAATTTGCAAAGGGTTCTCTTAGGATCCTTACCCTATATGCGTGTGTGTATTTGTATATATATACACACACACACATGCACATATACATATACATATACATATGTACATATACATATATACATATACATACATATAGGGAAGGTTGAAACGAAAAATTTATTTTGAGAGTTTAACGTTGTTCGGTTCGTTAAATGCGTGAAAAAAATATTAGTTTTTATTATATTATAGTTTAAATAACTTAAAACAAAAAAAATATAGATAGAAATCTAAAAATTGGGCCTAAGAGACTTGTACTCGTGCCCAGGCCAGTTCAAGCATTTACAGAATATACATTAGCGAAATAGGCTGGTGGAAAACACGATTTTGGAGTTAACAAAAAGTTTATATAAATATACTCAGTGTTTACCCCTCGATTGAATCCTCGATTGATAATAAATTGCTCTCCTTTAATCCAAATTGATAGATGGATTTTATTACCCACACCAATATGATCTAGTCACACAAAATAATTACAACAATCGAGTTCGTATTGATGGTGAACGGCACCAAGGGTTGTTACTACCAAGAACTAGAATCAAAACGATCTACCACAACTTCTGGTTGCAACTGGCATATGGTTTAGCTTTGGGATGTTGTAAGGAGTGTGGGGGCAAGTTAGTTGAATTATGGATGTGTATAAATAGTGTTTTAGGGTTGGGTTGGTCAGAGTCGGCGTGAATTGTGGGTCAAGAAAGCAAAGGAGGATGAAAGAAAGAGAGGGAAGAGGGTTTCTTTAAAAGCTTTGTACATTAGTCCTTGATGTTTGAAGGTTTGATCAAGAAGGATAGAAGTTACGTTTAGGGGTGGATTTTGCACATGATGGGTAGTTCTTTAACGAAAAATTAATTTGCATAACAAGGTAAACGTAAACAAAACATACGGGATAAAATGATTAATACTAGTCATTTTTATTTAGTAACGGAGATCCTGATAATAAAACAAAATAAATTAAACAGGTTGGGTTTTCGGTTTCGAAAATTGATGAATGTTATATTATTCACAACTTTTTGGAAATTTCTTCCGGAAATTGTAATACAAGAAAAAATCAATAAGAATAAACCAAAATAGAAAATCATTTCCGTAATGAAACGAAATAAGACAGATGCTCGAGTGACCTGTACAACACTACAAATGCGTAATATGGCATATCCACTTATATATATGATGTACTAGCGGCGTATCCAACTTGATCTTGTCATTTATATATCATTTGTACCATTGTCCTTTAGTCCCTCTGTTCTGAGTTGTTCGCACACCAACTTACCCACCAAGACTACAATGCGAGGATTTTTGTAATTATGTATGTACTCATAATTACTTATTTTGTCACATGGTCTGCCTGGCTTGTTCAGTTGGGTGGGTTAAAATCATACACAACATGTATAAGAAAATATTTTAAAAATCAAGTTAAAAATTTTGAATAAAAAAGAAACCAAATTAATGGAAATGGAAACGAAAACAAAAACTCTTGAACTCATATATCAAGATGCATAATGTAACGCCAAGGTTAAAAATAACACACGAAACAATTTGATAAATTTATATAACTAAATTCTAGAATTTGGAAAGAAGAAATAAATTAACGAACTAATAAAGTCAAAAGATAACATAGTAAATGGTAGCACTTACTATAATAGTTAAATTAAATACACGAAACATTGGGTTCATAAAATACTAAAATCCGTGTAAATGCATAAAAACGAGTCAAAATCAATAGAAGTGAAATAATGACACAAAGATGTTAACAATGTTATTCTCGGGTAAGTTTTTACCGCTACAGGGACGGTTTAGGTTTGACGACAAGTACATGGGGTTCCTATTAGATAGGTATCTCTTAGCTAAGTTCACAACCCAAGTTTAAAGGTGACCAGTTATGTGGAGTCAAATATATGATTATGGTTTCTATTAGTTAACCACGTACATAACCATGCATATGGTCCCGATTTTGACTAACGATTACGCTTGTGGTCAACCCGTCATAGACTGTAAGGTTGAATTGATTCAAGATTAAACAAATCATATTCTATAGATAATATATGCAGCGTGTGTCATGCTTTGTGAAAATAGTAAATTCGATCAGTCAAATACAAACATAAATTCATCAATATCATTGAAAATTTAGAGTACATGGAAACATTACTCGAATGGAAAGGAAAAAGAAAAAAATAATAAATGTGAAAAAAGATATTGCCCATGGCGCTTGTCTTTTCGGGTGTAGGTGGGCCTTGGGTATAAGGACTAGTGTGAGGTGGTGTCATGATTTCTAAGCTGAAATTCATTAGCGTTTATGCACACTTATCATTGCATACCCTGGTTGGCTTGATTACTTTAGTTTAATTTGCTTTGTTCAGTTCAGTTTGAATAGCTTCGATGGGTTGGGCTTGCATTGGTTGATCTTGCTCAGCTTGGGTTTGCGGTTGTAGGGTTTGGGCTTGATATATTTGAGTTTGTTGGTTTGAATTTGATAAATGACTTTTGGACATGCGATGCGAAGGTGGTTTGTGCTACCGCAATGATAGCATGCTCGCATGAATGGGAAAGTGGGAGAATATGGTTGGTGAAATGGTTGAATAACGTGTTGTGGGATGGGTGAGTTGCATTATGTTAGCACAGCTTCTCGGCAAGAGTTGATGAAGTGGCCGACGCGACCACATGTAAGGCCCCGATCTCGGTGTCGTATATTGGACGTTAGATTTACTCAAAAACACAATTCTAAATATCATAGTGAATTAAAAGTTTTCACGGAATATAAAAACATCAATCATTCATTACAGAACATTCAATTTTTGACTTTGAACATAGCGTAAAACATCATAGCAATCCCTCTTCATAGGACAGTGTCTTTAGTTCATGTCAGGATCGGTTATCTCAGTTTCAACCTCGTAACCCACAAATTAATGTTGACAAGAAGGATTACGAATAAGCTAATATAAAGACCCAATGATTACTTAAGGCGAAATCAATAGAAATCAAGATGTTGCTATAATGACAAAAATCTAACAAACACACAAGAGACTCAAAATATTTCCATTGATATTACTTAATAATACAAAGAAATAACTTTAGGGTTTTTAGGTGGAATGTCAGGTGTGGCTGCTTTCCGTACAATATATTTTGTATGCTTGGAAAGCTGTGTAATCAGTTGTTTTCATAAATATGACCTATTATTTCCTTATATAGCCACACCTAAGACCTTCTTGAAACCCTAATGATTGTTAAACATATTCACACGTAATCCAGAAGTCTGCTGGTACAGTTCTCCGATCAAGCTTTTACTTTGAATATTTTCCTTAGAAAATATTATTCAAGAAGACTTGAATCTTCATGATATAATCAAACTTTGCTCTAGAATATCCTACAAGCAAACTTGTTCTTCTTGATCTCTTCAACCTTTTATCAAAGACTTAATCTATCAAGCCAAGTGTGCTTGGGTATTGTAGCTTGCTCGAGGTTGAACATTGCTCGTAGATGTCCTTAGTATAATTCCATTAACTTCCTACAAGTGTGCTTGAGATCATCTTTATTGAAACCTTGCTCGACCTACCAAATTACTTGGTTTTAAGTTTGGCTAAGTCAAGAGTTTGTTATGCAACAAACCTTGCTCGACTGAAGAATAACCTTGCTCAACAAGTACTTAGAAGAATTCTAGAAGATAACCTTGCTCTAAGTAAGATACCTTGCATCAATAGGTACCAGGCTTGCTTGAAATGCCTGGTTTGCTCGAATTCGATACTTAACATATTTATTGAGAAGGTTGAGAAGATTCCAATCTTCCTTAATCATTTTTAGTCCCAACAATCTCACCTAGATTGGAAAAAACTCATATGTACCAAAACACCTCTAGATTACATACACTTGTTCAAAATACACATCAAAATCTTAAAAGCATTAAATTATATTACTTAAAAGAAAAACATTACATATTAAAAATTTTGCCTCAAGGCATTACAAATCAAAATACATAAAAAAAGTTCTTAGCTCCTTGAGCTTCTCCTTTCTTCCATTCTTTGTTCAAATCTCTCTACAGCAAACTTTTGTTGTAATATTGAGATCTCCACATGGAATGGATGTTCGTAAGGGAGGTCCCATCTCATGATGTCATGTAAATAGTCCATATGGAGATATTCCTGATCAAAATCATCTTGAATGATGCCCAGAGCAAGACCTTCAAAGTTTCTTAAGATGTAGTTGTTGGTGTTCTTTTCAAAGTGAATCTCAGCTATTCTTCCATTCCTCTGCACCTCTGAGTTAGGTATGCTCATTTTTCTTCTCATGTTTATGCACTCCTTCATGTTGGCATAAGGATTAGTGAATTTCTTGGACTTACCAAAAGATAATTATGTCATTCTTATATAACTTAATCTCCTTTGCCTTTTCTTCTTTTCAGCTTCAGTGTATTCCAATTTTCTCTTTTAGTTCAACAAAGGAAATCTTTCCCTAGCTTGATCTGTCAAATATTTGGACATATCATTCCTTTGTGAACCAACAAAACCTGTCCCTTTGTTGATAATCATGAAGAATCAGGTTTGCTAGTTCTTCCAGTTGTTCCCGGTTGAATTCTCAGAAATAATCCCTAAGATTATGGTCTTTAGCATACCACTTTTCATAATCACCTTTATAGTCTTGGTCCTTGAATAAAAAAAAATATTCTTTGGTAGATCCACAATGGATGGTGGTCTTTGTTCTCTTTGTAAGTTGGACATTTTGCTGGGAATGGGAACTCTAGATGTTAAAGCCCTTGTGGAATACTTCCTTTGTGAGTGAGGCCTTCTAACATGTCCCTCAAACTCAAAGATTTTAACAATTTCAGGCTTGCTCATGATTATCATTTACAAATAGTTAACACCTTCCTTGGACAAAATCTTAATCATATCCATTGTTTCCATGTCAATTTTTTCTTTTGAAGGTGATTGGGGTTTTTGAATAACATGTCTTCTGGGACTTGGTTTCGAAGGACTGGATTGCTTCATTATAGATTTCTTCCTTTCAGGTTCTACTTTATTGAACAATACCAGCTCCTTCTCAAACAACTCTTTCAGCTGAGATCTGCCCAGATTATCTAAAACAATTGCAGGCATCCCTTTCTTCAACGTTATCTGCCTCAAAATGTCTATCTTTTCATTATCTTCCCAAGGATTCAAATTTGTACTCTTCTTCAAATCAGTTGGCTATGTTTTGACTTGTGGAATGAAGGAGGAAGATGCATTTGGTTCTTCACTTATATTTTGGGTTCTCATTTCCTCCTTGTATTTGGCCAACTACAGTTCATATAATTCTTTTCTTTGAGCATCTGTCAATTTGCAAACATCTTCATAAACACCCCTGGCCCTCATCAATCTATCAATTAACTGCTCTTGGTCTTTAGATAGAGCAGCATTCCTCTCTTGAGCAATTATGGCCTTTGCTTTATAAACCAATATTTTTCTTTGTCTATCTTCCTTGTCTTTCTCTTCCTTCTCCTTTATTTCTGTTTGTTTTGTTGTTTGTTAGTTATTCTTTACTCATCATTAAATTTCTTTGTTCGTACTTTAATTTTCTCTTCCACCTCCTTCTTATTCATGGTAAGAATATCAAAACCAAAGCCACGTTCAACAAGAAATCCAGCTTTTCCTTCAAATCTTCTTAAAACACTGGCTTCTATCCAGCTCATCCTTTGCTCTCAATTCAATTATTCTCATTTCATTTTCATCTTCTTTTGCCTTTAAGGCCTTGATCAAATTTTCAATTTCCTCAAAAGTCATTTTGCTCAACTATTCATCATAATAATTGTATTGTTTTAAATAAAAAAGGTGCAGGTTTAGTGTTTTATTTTATCTTCCCTCCTCTTCCTCTCTTCTTTCCCAACAAATAATCAAGATCTTCATCAGAAAGATAATTGATAGCTTCATATTCTAAACCATGCCTCATCAGACCAATTATTCTAGGATCTTGCTTCCTTAATTCCTCCATCCTGGCCTCATTATTCTCCTGGTGTACACAGTCAAATTGATTTGAGGTGAACTGTGTTCATCCTCTTTATCTTTTTCTTCTTCACCTTCTTCATCATATTCTAAATCAAATAGATCCTCCAATTAACCAATTTGTGGTTCAATGAGGTACATATTGTCATGATGTTCATACTCTTCTGGTTTCACCATTTGTAAAGGTATAGCATGGATTGTTTCCTCTATAGTTTTCTTCTTTCCATATTCCATAATCACGTTTACGTTCTAAGCCTTTTTCTTCTTTCTGGCAAACTTGAGGAGGTTTTCATGCCATTTCCTCTTACCATAACTTATTTCCTCCAATGAACCAACAATCACCAACTGCCTATTAGCATTTCTTCAACAACAAGTTTAGCATTCGGTGTTGTCTCCAGATGTTCTTCTACAACTTTCTTCTTTTCACCTTGAAATTTTTCAACAACTATAGCTAGAGACTTTTTAGCATCTCCAGTCTGTTTCAACCTCAAGAGTCCCTCAAGGACCTCTTGGTCAAGCTCTTCGTAATCTTCTTGATTTTTTTTAGTTCAATCATCTCCATGAAAAACCTCTGCTTATCAAGTTCTTTTTCTGTTAGTATGACGTATAGAAATTCTCTTTCAAACATATCCTTCAAGAGTTGATTATGTAATGCTTTGGCTTTTATCCAGGAATCATCAATAAAGAGAATGTGGTCATTTGAATTATTAATCTTCTTCTTTAGGGGTTGTAAATGGCTTTCATTCTCTGCAATATCCTTCCCTTTCTCCTTTCTTCTCTCCTCCTCATCATCAGTGGGTCTAGATAAGCGAACCTCTTTGACTTGAGGAGGTGGCATATCATCTATCTCCTTGAACTTTTCCTTCAATTCCTCACCAATAACTACTTCCTCCTCTTGTACAATCAAGAAATCAATAGCATCAAAATCACCATAGAGAATGTCAAGGTCTGGGTCATTTTCAGTCATTTCCTCATTTTGAACACCTTGGTCACTTTCAATGTTTTCTTCAAAATAATTTTCAACAATATTTTCAATAACAACCTCATTTCCCAAATCCTCCCTTATCTCCTCAATAATATTCATCTCTTCATCAGTTTAAGCATACGTCATTCCAATCATATTGACAGAGTTTTCAACATCAGTAGTACCAATAACATGACAATTTCCCTTTGTTTTGGTACATCTAAGGTCTTCTTATCCTCTTATTGCAGGGTTTGAATTTTCTATAGGGCATCTTGTAATCGTCTTTCCAGTTCACTGTTTCTTGCCCATAATTCTGAATTCTCCATAAAGAGATCAAAATTTCTTGTCAATAAATTCATCCTTGAGGTTGGGGATGGGAAAATTTCGTGGTTCAATGGTTCTGGTTCAGATGTTTGAGTGGTTTGGGTTTGATGGATTGGGTTTTGAATGATATGTGAAATTGACTGTGGTAATGGGTTTCTGGTTTGGACAAAAAGAATTTGGTTTTGTGTTTGGGAAGATGGTGATGAAGAAATGTCAGTTTAGATAATGTCTGGGGATTGGGATAGGGATTGGAAAGGTGGGTCTGGTTGGTTTATCAGGTGGGCTTTATTAAATTCAGGTATATATGGTTCAGGTTCAATTGGAACAAAAATATTTGGTTCATTTGTCTGGGATTGGATTGGTGAGTGTGGTGGGAATAGAATGTATGGTTCATGGGTTTGAGTTTGAAGTGGTGAGTTTGGTGGGGATGGAATGTATGGTTCATGGGTTTGAGTTTGAAGTGGTGAATCTGGTGGGTATGGAATGTATGGTTCATGGTTTTGGGTAAGAATGGGTGAGTCAGGTGGTTAAGGGTTGTTGTATGATGGATAACATTAGCAACAATTTCATCATGAACTACCCCCCTCAACAATTTCATTCTCTGCAATATCCTTCCCTTTCTCCTTTCTTCTCTCCTCCTCATCATCAGTGGGTCTAGATAAGCGAACCTCTTTGACTTGAGGAGGTGGCATATCATCTATCTCCTTGAACTTTTCCTTCAATTCCTCACAAATAACTACTTCCTCCTCTTGTACAATCAAGAAATCAATAGCATCAAAATCACCATAGAGAATGTCAAGGTCTGGGTCATTTTCAGTCATTTCCTCATTTTGAACACCTTGGTCACTTTCAATGTTTTCTTCAAAATAATTTTCAACAATATTTTCAATAACAACCTCATTTCCCAAATCCTCCCTTATCTCCTCAATAATATTCATCTCTTCATCAGTTTCAGCATACGTCATTCCAATCATATTGACAGAGTTTTCAACATCAGTAGTACCAATAACATGACAATTTCCCTTTGTTTTGGTACATCTAAGGTCTTCTTATCCTCTTATTGCAGGGTTTGAATTTTCTATAGGGCATCTTGTAATCGTCTTTCCAGTTCACTGTTTCTTGCCCATAATTCTGAATTCTCCATAAAGAGATCAAAATTTCTTGTCAATAAATTCATCCTTGAGGTTGGGGATGGGAAAATTTCGTGGTTCAATGGTTCTGGTTCAGATGTTTGAGTGGTTTGGGTTTGATGGATTGGGTTTTGAATGATATGTGAAATTGACTGTGGTAATGGGTTTCTGGTTTGGACAAAAAGAATTTGGTTTTGTGTTTGGGAAGATGGTGATGAAGAAATGTCAGTTTAGATAATGTCTGGGGATTGGGATAGGGATTGGAAAGGTGGGTCTGGTTGGTTTATCAGGTGGGCTTTATTAAATTCAGGTATATATGGTTCAGGTTCAATTGGAACAAAAATATTTGGTTCATTTGTCTGGGATTGGATTGGTGAGTGTGGTGGGAATAGAATGTATGGTTCATGGGTTTGAGTTTGAAGTGGTGAGTTTGGTGGGGATGGAATGTATGGTTCATGGGTTTGAGTTTGAAGTGGTGAATCTGGTGGGTATGGAATGTATGGTTCATGGTTTTGGGTAAGAATGGGTGAGTCAGGTGGTTAAGGGTTGTTGTATGATGGATAACATTAGCAACAATTTCATCATGAACTACCCCCCTCAACTTGTGGTTGCACCTCTGCTACATCTCCCTCAACAACTAACTCATCACCCTTATTATCATGCTCATCATCAGAATCACTGTCCTCCACATCATTTTTATCATCACTCCCTTCCTCACTACTCACCAATGGTGAAGCAGGAACTTCCATCGCCTCAATGTCATCATTTATTAACCACGGAAGCATATCAAAATCAACCTCAGAATCAAATAGACTTGTTGCCCCCAATCTATTAATTCTCCTACAAACATTTTGATGTTGGAGAACATGTGTTGCACCAGTATTTGATAAATTAGGGTATAGTCTATTGAAGATGATTTGCAAAATTCTTGGCTACATAAGAAATTTATCAACTTCCCTCTTTCTTGTATTTGTCACCATACCCTCAAAAACCATTCTTGAAAAGTTAAATGTTGATCATATAAAATAGTTAAAGTGGCTGTTGAGTTTCTCTGCTCATTAAAGTACAAGTACCCCTTCTTGGAGTCAAACTTTGTATAATGTGATGAATTAGGAACCGATAGATTAAAGGAAATATTCCTTTCTAGAACTGTCCCTCATTAATATTTTCTTGGTAGCCCATTGTTTCTTGAAATGCCCCCAATTTGCTACTAGAATTAAAATATGCTAATTGTTCATTTTGTTAGGTGCGACTAAATGTTCAATAGACAATTATCGTTATTGATTTATAATTACTTTTTTGTCGCAGCTCCATTATGGATGTGTGACAAATTATATATTATGGTGATGGTAAATGCATACAGTATGTGACTAGAACTAGCACATGTTAATTGTTCACTTTGTTAGCTGTGACTAAATACTCATTACTAAGAAAATGTTAGTGAAGTATAAGTACTTTTTAGTCAACATGTGACCATTACATTCTTTACATTCTTTAAGGAAACGTTAGTGTTGTCTTAGTAGTTTATAGTAACAGTTACATTCTAAACAAAATACTGTGACTAAAGGTGTGTTAGGGTCATGTATTTATGTAACAATGTGACCAAAGGTTAAACAATAGTGACTCTAAAAATAATTCCTTCCTTTATTGATCGTTATTATCCAGATTTTAATTTTTCATTTTATTAAGTGTGTAAAAGTATTACTAGATAATTAGGTGTGATTATAGGGAAAGTTTTAATTTTAATGTGTGACTAAAGACTATATTATGTTTTTCAATGAGCCATTTTGCTTAAAATATGATTAATTGGCCCTTTTTTTTCAAAACATGATAATTTGGGCCCATTTTTGTTCTAAACATGATTATAAAATGTATGCAACCATGATTTCGTCATCCGTTCTATTCGCGTTTTACGTAATGAATGTAGTTAATAAATGAAGTGTTATTAATTATACAATCTATTAAATGAATCCAATTTTGATTTTTAAAAGTTTGATCAAACTATTTGATATGAATGCATGCACTTTTGGATTTACCGAAACGTTTATATTTACTATTCGATATGGTATAGTGGAATTATAACATAAATGTTTTGGTCAAAAAATCGGTTTAAGGATAATGTAACCAAATTTGAATAGTGAGGTCTAGTGCTTGTATGATGACAATGAATATGTAAAAGAAATACTGATGAACACAAGGATTTGTTAGGAGGAAAAGTCATTGATCGGATGATGATCGCTGGCATAAAAACCCCGGGTGATGACAATTGTCTATCACCAATAAATTAATCAAGAAAATAAGATTACAAGGATGGAATCTTTGATCAGTGATTACAATGATGTTTAAATGTGTAAATAATGCTAATTTCGTAGAAAGCAGAGTGTATTTGTGTGTGTAACCCTAGCTGATCAAGCTTCAATATATACAAAAATAAGATAACAAATATACCTATTTTTTAGCCAATAATCAAGCCACTCCTTCAATATAACCGTTTCATGCTTTGACCACCTGGTTTAATCGCTTTAATTGCGAAATTATACGTTGGACTTGGTCTTTATCCGTATATCTGCCAAAGTATCAACATAACAAAGAGAACAATCGTTAATAATAAGTACTGAGGATCCTTGATCCTGACAGAATCTGGAACACATGCTAAGGATAACTGACCCATATCATATGCCAGGATAACGTATCCACAGTGTCAAATTTCTGTGCCCAAACAATAAAGTAGTTACAACACATTCACTCTTAACATTCAGTATATTGAATATAACAATTAGAATAAAAACAGAATAACTGTCACGACTGTTACAAAAATCAACATGAAAACCTCTATATATAGATGAACTGTAACAACAAATAAGGCCAGGCTCTGTATAAGCTTATACAGGCATATAAGCTTATACGCTCTTAGAGTTATACGTTTCACTGTACATACTTTCATCTATTGATAGTTTATCCCTTTACAAAATACAAATAACACATTAAGCTCACTAGACCTAGCATTAGACAAAATTGCTCTAACAAACTCCCGCTTGGATAATGCTAGACCTAAATTACAAACTCAATTCCTAAACTTGATTTAGCCTGTAACACCCCGTAACCGCAGCGGAAACGTAAACGGGATGCAACAGACACCTCTGATATCAACCACATTGTTTATAAAGAAAACTGAATACATTAATATACTTCAAATTACATTATCTCGTATTTCATTACCGTCTAGGTGATACACACATCATGCATTACGATACATAATTCTATTTATTGTAATGTATCCTAACATCCCGCACGCAAATCTTACACACATCAAGCACTTAGCACGTAAGCAATCACTTCATCTTAATTGTACCTGAAAAGCATGTGAGAAAACGGGTCAACTACGAATAGTTGGTGAGTTTCACAATTTGAGTAAACCATGATAAATCATTGTCAAAATATAATATTATCGATGTAATTATGCTGAGCCCACAAGTGAAACCTCTGTTAAACCAGTACTGTACCTGTTCCGGGGGCAATGTTAACCCAGAAACACTTCTAGGGACACCTGGGGACACTGTTAACGCAGTACTGTACCCATTCCGGGGGCAATGTTAACCCAGAAACACTTCTAGGGACATCTGGGGACACTGTTAACCCAGTACTGTACCCATTCCGGGGGCAATGTTAACCCAGAAACACTTCTAGGGACATCTGGGGACACTGTTAACCCAGTACTGTACCCATTCCGGGGGCAATGTTAACCCAGAAACACTTCTAGGGACATCTGGGGACACTGTTAACCCAGTACTGTACCCATTCCGTACGATTCCCGTACAATCAAATATTTATAAATACACGCAAATCCATGCGTTCAGTATGTACTTAAACATTTTAATAGTAACATGCTTTCCGCCCCGAGAAAATATTTAAAAACAATTCAGAAAAGGGGCTCGTGAAACTCACCTTAGCGCACGCAAGCAGGTAACAACAATCATTATCAGTTAACACGTCCAATCTGTATTATGATCCCTACGATCGTTATTATACAATTATTGTTTATATAATCTTTAACCGTATCAACCGGTACATCTGGGGACACTATTAACCCAGTACTGTACCCATTCCGGGGGAAATGTTAACCCAGAAACACTTCTCCGGACTCAGATTGTGATATCGTTTAGAGTTCAGTAGTCAAAACTACTATTAGTTCGTTTCCCCGTTTTGCGTGCCTAGCACGGTTATCCGTTTTTACGTTTCAAAATGAGTTTGGTCACACACGACCCGAAAATAGTTGTTGACTAATAATTTAATTAAAGTTGTGAAATTAGAGCTCGGTTTAGACGCACCGATTGGCCGCGGGACCCATTTCCGTCTTTAGTGCATCAGAAACTGTTTTATCGGATAAAATTACTCAAATCATCCGAATTATTTTCGGATGATTTATTTTTACTTGTTTAACTTAATTATATGAAAATAGTCCATTTTCAGGGTTTTTATACACCGATCAGCTCGTTTAGGCGAACTTTACCGGTTTACGCGTTTTAAGCTTTAAAAGTTTGTTTTTGCACAAATAATTATCCGTTTAATCTCGGATCTTGAAATTTTGCACAAATCACTTTTTGACAGTGGGGAATTTTATAAAAATATTTCAAGAATTAATTTTTATATTTAAAATTTATTTATCTATTTTTAAACACCATTTAAACACTAAATATGTCGTAAATACCAAACGACCTTAGAAAAATCTCAAATTTTTCCTGGATGTCCCCTGCCATCAACATAGTCCCCTGTAATTTTTCCAGAACCAAAATCTCTCTTTACATGCCATTTTCACTAAAACCGAGCTAGAAAACCCTAGAACTCGTTTAACCGAAACGTCTACTTAGACTTCTCCAACTGACCTAATATTTTGTGTGTAACTTATACATGTTATACAAAGCTTATCTGGAATTTTCCAGAATTTTTCATGATATTTAAATATTTTTCACCATTTTTAGCCAAAACCGAGCATTAAATTCACCAAATATTCATCCTTTGTCCAAAAATTACCAAAAATTCACAGAACTCATATTTTCATGTGTAGATAATCCCTGTAAAATTTCATGATCTAACTATAAACCTACCATAATCTGTCCAAAAATCCAATACCGAACATAAACCGAATATACCTTTTGTTTTCCGCCACTACAAGCTACAAACTCGTCTTTCCGCCTTATCTACCACTAAATACAGAACCTACAACCAACATACCACAATACCAAGCAAGTTACACTCACGATCAAGCCTCTTACACTATAGTTTCGGTTATTGTTCCAAAACTAAAGTTTAAACCGTAAAAATTCGTTTTTGGTCCGTTTAACTCCTTTCTTGGACCAAGATCCTTTGTATAACCCGTATACATCACTTGATCATGCAAGAATCGGTTTTCATCTTTGAAACCTCATTTTCTTGCAAATAAACTCAAGAAACGAAGATGAACACGTAAATAACTCGATTTTTACCTCGGTTTTCTTGCTAAATATCTCGGTTTTTAGTCCATGGAGTTGAGAGAAAATGAAGATTGTTGAATAGCTGGATGAAAAAAAGAAATGAAAGGCTAGGGGAGTTACCCAAGCCGATCGGAACTTCAAGGGGGGTGGGGTGGGACCCACCTCTCCATTCTTAGCCACATATTTGGAATTCAGGAATCCGGATAATGTTTTGGATAATCTGGTTCAGTTCGTTTTTCGGTTAAATGTTTAATTCGGCTTAAAACGAGGCTAAAACGGTCGTTTTCGGCTTAAAAATGAAATTATATAAAACCACTTTAAAAACTTTAAAAACTTAAACCATGACTTTCATTAACTTAAAACATCATATTATTAATAATTGCGCATCTTTTTCGGCTTGATCGATCGTCTCTTGCTCGGTTTGGTATTAAAGGTTTCGTTTAACGCACCGACGTATCATTAAATCGAAATTCTTTTTCTGTGCCGTACTTTACTTATCCCGAAGCATTAATGCTTCGTAAAATCTCTAAATATTATAGATATCGTCTATAATTGAACCCTCGATTCGTTCGGGTTTCAATAACTATCGATCGATTAATCGCATATTCAATACGATGAATTATATATTCACGTACAATCAATACAGTGAACCATGTATTCTCGTATAATTACTATGGTAATTCATGTACCCGACATTAAATATAACGTAACTATTGTCTACCGGTTAGGGTATTCCTGGTTTCGTCGGAATCGTTACATTCTCCCCCCGTTAAGAAATTTCGTCTTCGAAATTTTACACGCCCACTATCCCTTTCCGAGAGAAAGGTGGGGGTTTTTCCTTCAGAATTCACCCTCGCGTTACCAGGTATAATCTGGTTCTCGCTGTGAATTCCACTTAATCTTAATCAATAAAGCTTGGTGTGTCCAAACTGTTTAGTTTTCCCGTCTACTATCTCTACGGAATTATTTATGATATCAGGCATGTCTTCTATGAGTACCTCCATTACTGGTACTTTCGTTGCCTCGACGCTTAGGTACTTTTCAATCCGTATACATGGCAAAACATCATGTATAGTACTTAGCCACTGGAGTACTTTAATGATAAACTAAATGACCAATCATGGAGATAGTCTCATGAGGTCCAATATATTAAGGAGCTATTTTCGGTTTTGCCAAACCTTATATCACCTCTCTAAGGTGATGCCTTAGAAATGCCTTGCCACATCTTTCCAGTGACAATGGTTTCCTATGAATGTTGGCATAAATCCTTTGCCAATCTCGCGCTGCTTTCAACTTATCTTAAATATTATAAATCCGATTGGTTGTTTCTCGAATCAATTCAAACCTTATGGCTTGATTGATGCCCATTTTCAATTTAACAAATTGGTGCTAATTACTTCACCCATAGAAAGCTTCAAGCTCTCGATGCTTCCTTCACCGCCTTCCAATAATGAAAGTAGGATGACTATTTCGATCTGAGATAATTGAAAATGGTACTCCACGACGAGATACCATTTCACCATCATGAATTTGGGCGAGAATTCATTGTGGTAATCGTCATGGATTGGGATGAAATGTGAGGATTGGTTAATCGATCCGCGATTACCTAATTTACATCATGCCTTTGATATACCTTGGGAATTTGCATCCCGCAATCCATTGTAATTTATTCCCACTATCATTGGCGAATTTTCTGTCGTTGTGGCGTTCCCTAGGGTTTTCGGTGTGCAGCCTTATCTCTTGCACAAGCCGTACACTTACCGACATACGTTGCTATATCCCTTTTTCATACCCGGCCACCAGTAGAACTCCTTCACATCCTTGTACATCTTATCCGATCCCGGATGTATGGAATATTTCAATCTATGCGCTTCGTCCATGATTAATTCACGGAGGTCATGGAGGGTCGGATCCAAACCCGATTTTTGAAGTAGAGAATTTCGTCCATGCGCTGTTCGAAATTCTTCTCATTGCCGTAAAGTTCCTCCTTTTCTAATTGTTCCTCTTTCAACGCCTCACGTTGAGCGACTCGAATCAGGTCCGAAAGGTTCGACTGGACTATCATCCCCAGTGCTCGCACTCACAATGGCTTAACTCGATCTTTCCAACTAAATGCATCGGCTACGACGTTAGCCTTGCCGGGGTGATAACGGATGTCACAGTCATAATCGCTTAACAACTCGACCCATCCTCGTTGAATATGGGACTGCGGTCTCTTATCATCTATAAAATTTGTACATTTGCGTCGTACAAAGGATTATGAGTTGGGTAATGCTAAAAATTCTTCAATAAATCGCTGATAGTCTCCGGCTAGTCCTAAAAATTGGCGCATTTCCTTTGGCGCCTTGGGTGACTGCCAATTTTAATGGTTTCTACCTTACTCGGATCAACGTGTATTCCTTGATGGTTTACAACGTGACCGAGGAATTGCACTTCTTGTAACCAGAAGTTACACTTGGAGTATTTTGCATACAACTTCTCCTGATTCAGAAGCTCTAAAATTATTCTCAAGTGTCGCCCGTGCTCTTCTTTACTTTTCGAGTAGATCAAAATATCGTTAATAAACACGATGACGAATTTGTCGAGGTGGGGTTTACAGACTCGATTCACGAGGTCCATGAACTCTGCCGGCGCATTTGTTAGCCCGAACGGCATAAATAAGAATTCATAATGGCCGTAACGAGTCCGGAACGCGGTTTTTTGTTTTTTTTTTGTTTTTTTTTTGGGATATCTTCTTCCTGAATTCTAACCTGATGGTATCCCGATCTAAGATCGATTTTTGAGAAATAGCTCGCACCTTGCAGCTGGTCAAACAGATCATCAATTCGAGGAAGATGGTACCTATTTTTGATTGTTAACTTGTTCAACTCCCTGTAATCAATGCACATTCTAAGGCTCCCGTCCTTCTTTTTCACGAATAATACAGGTGCACCCCACGGGGAATGACTAGGATGTATAAATCCTTTATCCAACAATTCTTGCAACTGATTGAATAATTCTTGCATCTCGGACGGTGCAAGTCGGTAGGGTGCCTTAGCAACAGGACCAACTTGAGGCATTAAATCGATTCTGAATTCGACCCGTCGGGTTGGCGGTAATCCAGGAAGTTCTTCTGGGAAAACTTGTGGAAATTTGCGTACCACCGGGATATCATCCACCCGTTTCTCCTCAGAATCTGTGGCTGTCAAGCTCGCGAGATACGCCACGCATCCCTGGCGTAAATATTTCAACACCTTGAGGTGGGATATAAATGGTATCATTGTGCCCGACTTCTCTCCTTGCACTAACACCTCTTCGTCATCCGACACCCGGATCTTGACGATTTTCTTTTCACAGTTTATTTCCACATTGTTACGTGCTAACCAATCCATTCCCACTATTACGTCAAAACTTCTTAACTTTACTGGTCGTAGGTCAATAAGGAAAGGTTAATCGTTCAGAATAATAGGACAATTCCGAACAATTTAGTTAACCATTAGGGATTTACCGTTAGCGATTCTATAGTATAGGGTTCTGTAGTTTCACTAATCGGTATCTTTCCAAATGATAGGAGGTTAACAGGAACTAACTTCTATCGACGACCGTAAAAATATCACTGAAGCCTATTGATTTAAAACTACAACATACTTAGTACCACCTTTGGATCGTGACGTGCTTTATTCGAATTACTCACAAAAGCGCGGCTCCTTGCTTGATCAGAGGTTGATGCTTGTCATGAGGTTCATCTTCCAACGACACCTTAGTTCAACTTTGGGCAATTTCTCTTGGAACGTTCTGTACTGCCACATTCATAGCAAGTACAACTGTTTGGCATAATTTGATTTCTTTGGATGGATTGTTATTGAAGCTGTTGGGTTCGGAGTGGTTGTACACGAATGGGTTGGGGTTGCCGGTTCACATGGCTTCATTTGGTTCTACAATTGGGGCATTACGTCCATCTTTACCACACCTGTGGCCTACTATCACTCGACATTCTTCTTCCTGCCGATAACCATATTTTCCACATTTAGGGAAGGACCCTTCATGCGGTTCATGTTTTTCACACCAGAACTAGTCTTAGTATAATTCTGGGTTGTAGGACCTACTTATTCAAAAGCCTATCTTGCACTATACCTTTATCATTTCTCTTTTTTAACACTCGACGTCTCACCTAACGTCCTTCCATTCCGCTTCCCATAGAGTCAAATATATCAATGCTGGCTTGTGATACAACCATTCCAAAGGTTGTATATTTTACAGGATTGACTATACTCCTTATCGATGGAGTTAGTCCCCAATATAGCGCTCACTTCGCTTAGTTTCAGGAGTAATTAGCCATGTTACCAGACATGACAATTCCTTCAAACGATTAGCGTGTTCTAAGTGATCAGCACACAACATTTCTATCTTCCATAGCTCAGTTTCCAATCTCTGAACTTAATTACTCGAATAAAAGTGCTCTGGCACAAGAATTTTAAATTCTGACCATAACATCTGAGTAATAATTTTTCTAACTATAATTTTGTACCATCGTGTTCCATCACGATACGACATAATCTACCAACATATCTGTAGCATATTTTACAACACAATGTTCTAGACTCTTACCAATATCCTTAACCATTTCGATCTTTTCTATCCACTCGCTAATCTATTCCTCCCTTTACCATCAGTAAACTATTAATAATTTCCTTAACACAACCAACAAACATATCCTTCATACCGGATCTAATTCATTACGACTACTATTCATGTTTAGTTTATAACTAACACTTGTAGTCATAATAGTATTCGGTGGGACATTATCACTCTTAGTAATACCACTAAGAATTGAAATATTCATATTCATGTGATTGTTCGATCTATAATTCTGCGATCACATTTGCATCAACACTAGCAGTGATCTGTGATACGACATTTGGTATCATCATCTGCTATCCTTGAGCAATCAACTGAATCATATATCAATCTCCATCATTGGAGTTACTCTTTTTATGTCATTCTGCCGTACCCATCCCGTATGCAGTAATCAATACTAATCTCACCGTATAACTCGTTACCAGCTCAATCATAACAGCAGGTACACATACACACCAAATATTATCATACATATTACACATACCAGTATCTAGTATATATGTCCCACAAATATGATAACATATGGACTTAACCTGACATCGGTTAACGTTTAAATATGTTTCATAACCCTTGTCACCAACTGACATATAGATCTTTCTCAACAAAGATTAATGTTTAATATGCTTGATTTCAATATCCTTCTGCATGTCAGCATAACCGATACATGCTCACCGTGAGCACCAAACGATTACGTACCACGGAGTTATAACATCCGTGTCTATTTGTATATCCGGCATACTCGGTATACCACCTACGAACGAACAACCAACTATGCTATAATGATTCCAACACCTCTTTGTGTACGGGTAATCATTCTATTCGAGTATACATGGGTATAGGCATCTAACGGATGTAAGGTTAACATAGGGAGTTGCAAGGTTCAAGGTAATCGCGCAACCCATGTTGCCTTCAAATATTATCAATTACTAGTATGGGAAACTCTATCGCTTGCTCAGTCAATGTCCTCAGGCGTTCTAGGTTCGCTAAACTCGGTGATTCTCGATCTGGAGGTGGTATGACTCATATGTTTGAGAGTGAGAAATACATATATATAGATATTTCTATATATTATTTTTATCTGCTCATTTATTATCAAATTTATTATTATTATTATTTATTTTATTTATTTATTTATTTACCTTAATGGAATAAGAATGGGTTCAGGTACAGGTCCGTCCGTACGTGAGGGTCGGCGGTTCGGGTGAACATAGGGGGTTATTAAGATATACGGTACCGGTATTGGTAGGGTAAGGGATTTATCAATTTTGGTTGGGAGTGACGGTTACTAGATATTTCTGGTTAATGTCAAACGGGAGATCTAACTTTGTACTATCATAACTATGGCCCGATAAGTCAGACTTATCATCAACCGATGCTCTAGAAATTTCAGCATCCTCGGTACTTTTATTATTTCATCCCCCGGTTCCTTATCCGGGTCCTATTTCTCAATACATGTACCCAAAAGATATATACATATATATACATACACATTAGCACGCATAAATAATATTATATACTTTACACATATGTTGCCATTTTTACCTATTAACGTTCCCCGTGACTTCCCCTGAATTCCCTCGTGCGGACAAGTCTGTTATTATGTTCCGGACCATAATAACTCACTTGTCCATCCAAGTTCATCCAGATCTCGTCACTATAAATTATTAGTTGATATTCAGATCTTATAATACTTGAGCTACTGATTATATTTTAGGTATCTTTTAAAGACATCCTAAATCTTTATAACCAATGGCTCTGATACCAACTTCTGTAACACCCCGTAACCGCAGCGGAAACTGTTGGTGCATTTTGTGACCGTCGCTATGCAATTCAGACCAGCGGAACGCCACAGGTGAAGTTAGCACAACTTCGCCTTAGGCGAAGTTAGAACAACTTCGCCAACGGCGAAGTTGTAACAACTTCTGCCTTAGGCGAAGTTATCACAACTTCGCCATAGGCGAAGTTATGAACAACTTCGCCTACTGGCCCAAGCCCAAGCCCAAGCCCGAGAAGATGTTTTGTCTATATATATGTGTGTCTTGTTTAGGTTTTGTATCTAGAAATTAGAGTATTGTGTGTTACAGTTTATTTGTCTAAAGAGAGACCGAGAGTGAGAGTCGTGTGGGACGACCCGAGGTAGAGCTCACCTCGGGTCGGCCGTCATTTGTTTACGAGTTTGGTATGTAATTCGTTTTGATTATTATATAAGAATCTGCAGATTTGTTTATCCCGTTCTTGTATTTGTTCGTGTATTTGTTCGTGTACGTGTTTGTGTTCTTCATCTTGTACACCATTAACGAGTCTAGGAGGATTCCGCACTCCTAGACCTCGTGCGGATCTCGTATCGATCAGCGACGCCCCCGGGGGGAACCTACAATTGGTATCAGAGCTTTTGCTCGATTGTGAGGTTCGGGATATTCACGCGGGTGTAGAATTCGTTTCATTTCGGGTGTTACCGGGACGAGTTTGTGGTGTTTTTGCTCATTCTAGCTTCCTACCAGTGTGTTTAAGCCTTCAAATCGTCAAAATCGTCGTTAAAATCCGTTTTTCAGATCTGCAGAAAGTTCAAGTTCGTCAGGCGAAGTTGCTGTTCATCAGGCGAAGTTGCCGTCAGGATTCGTAGGGTTTCAGCGAAGATATAAGGAGAAGCGAAGTTATTCACAACTTCGCCTACCTCCTCAACTTCGCCTAACTCAGCGAAGTTCTTCTCAAGTTCGCCTCGTTCAGCGAAGTTCTCTTCAAGTTCGCTTACTTTCTAAGTTCGCTTATTCTAAGCGAAGTTATTCTCAACTTCGCCAATTTACGCGAATTTAAGAAGGATCCAGCGAAGTTATTACTTAAGCGAAGTTATACTTAACTTCGCCTACAGTACTGTTTCGAAGAAATTTTTCTAACTTCGCCCATTTCAGAGTTTTTTGGGTTTCTTAGTCTTCAAGAAGGATGTCGTCAATCAATATTTCAGAGCTTGTCAAGATGGAGTTGAAGCGGGGTCAGCTACAAAGGCCCCAAGGCTGCTGAAGGGAACCGACTTTGTTGCGTGGAAGGATCGGTTCATACAGTATGTTAAGTACCAGGATGCAAAAATGTGGGTATGCATCCAAGATGGATATATTCCACCGATCATGGAGTATGAGGGTCGAGACCAAATAAAGAAATACAGTAAAATGGAAGAAGAGGAGAAGAAGATGTATGAAGCCGAAAGCAAGGCTCATGCTGCAATCACAATGGCTCTTCCACAGGAGATCCTCCATACTTTCAGAAAGTATACATCTGCTAGAGAGCTTTGGGAAGCTCTTGAGAGCAGATTCGAAGGAAATGTAGGCATTCGGGCCTCAAAGATAAAGCTGCTTAAAACTCAATTTTCAGTCTTTAAGTACTTAAAGAACGAATCTCTTGATGATATTATCACGCGATATTATCATCTAATGACTGAATTGAGTAACTACTCCATTTCCTACCGAGAAGAAGAGATTGTGGAAAAACTTCTCGATGCTCTCCCACCAAAATGGGAGATGTATACAGTGCTGATAAGGGAAGACAAGGACTTCCCTACTTACGATCTTGAAACCGCTGTGAACAAGCTCAGAAATTTTGAGCTTAATATGGTAAGAAAGGAAACATCTATGGATCAGGTTCAAGATCCGAGGATGTACGGTGCGAAAGTGAACTCCAATACAAGTTCAAAAACTGACTCTGCCGCCTACTACTCGAAAGGTGAGTCGGGTGCCAATTCTTCACAGGAGGGGCATGTGTCAGTAAACACAAATGGGGATGTTTGCTTTGTTGCTGGTGGATCAAGTGGTACTCAACATACAGCAAGCCAGAGTAGTGGATCTTCAAGTTCCTCAAGCAATAATTACTCTAAAATGCCAATGAGCGTCAAATCTGCTGAAGAGCAGTTTGGCCTCCATGCTTCATTTATTGCTTCATACGAAAACTATATTCAAGGAAAGGTGGTTGATCCAGCGATGCTAGATGAAGACTACGACCAGATCGATGCTGATGATCTGGAGGAGATGGATTTACAATGGCAGATGGCCATGATAGTGAGGAGAGTAAAGAAGTTTATGAGAAAGACGGGGAGAAAGTTTGTTGGTGGCAGGCCAGGGTTCGACAAATCTAAGGTGAGGTGCTATAACTGTCAACAAAACGGGCACTTTGCCAAAGATTGCAGAAACGAGAGAGTTGAACGTGGTCAGGGCCGGCCTGCACAGCACACTGGGAATAATAAGGAAATCAGTTAATCAGTTGGTCAGTTAGTGTTTTGGTTGATCGAGTTCAGTTTACGTAAGTCTATTGACGTGAGTCTGTAAGTAACACGATTCGGGTTATCAATATAACGTGAGTTTTGTTCGTATCGTGTGTACGTGTGTTTGTGTGATTATATTCTACGTCCGTAACGATCTACACAGGGATTCCGCACCTGTGTATATCGGGATATCTCGTGTGATCCGTCAAGGGAACCTACAATTGGTATCAGAGCCATGCTGTCCAGAGAAGCAGGTGAATACAACTGGAACCTGCATTTGAAAGAAAATAATGAACAGGCAAATATGGCTAAGGTTGAGAGTGAAGAACGTGAGAAGACTACCGGAGAAGAGAAAGCTACTGGTAAGGAAAAAGCTTTCATGGCAGATAACGAGGATCAACGCTCCGAGGTAAGTTCTAAATCTATTTGTACTAAATGTGAGAATTTGTCTGAGCAACTTGCTACCATAACTGATCAGTATGTCCGTTTAGATGCTGAATTTAAAACTCTTAAAGAAGATCATCACTTCACAAAAGCAAGAGAAAACAGTTACAAAGTTAAAATTAAAGCGTGTGAAAAAGATGTTAAAAGCTTAAAAACTAAACTTGCTGAAAAAATTGAAGTAATCGATCTAAGTTATGAGGTTTTAGAAGAAAAGACTAAACTGATTGCTGAACGTGAAAAGCAGATTGCTGACCACCAGGTGAAAGTGGTGGAACTGAACCGAAAACTAGAACAGTTCAGAAATTCCTCAGCTATTCTTGATCACCTTGTTAGTGATCAAGGTACCTCTACAAAGAGAGGAGGAATTGGTTATCACGAGGTTCCACCACCGTATAACCACAATTACACTTTTAACCCTAGTGTACAGAAATCTGCTGATTTTGAAGTTCCTCAGACAGTTCCTATCAAGGTTACAAGTAAAGAATCAAGTGTTAGTAGTGGCGAAACGAGTTCGCCTGTTTCAAGTGTAAATATTTCTGTTACGAGTCCAGTCTCATCGGATTCGGATAAGTTGTCCGAATCGGGTAAGACAAAAGAGAAGGTAGTGTTACCGACTGGTGGAGAAAAAGATAAAACTTCTAAATAGAGTACTCCACTCAACCCGTACGTCCCACCTTATGTGAGACGAACGGCTGGTAACACTGCCTCTACATCCAAAACAACATTTGAAAAGAAAATGGAGTATAGGTGTTGTTTTAGGTGTAATAAGGTAGGACATCTTGTTGCAGATTGTCCTCTGACGTCGAAATTCAGAGGCGTGAGGCATATTAAAACTGAGCATAAGTCTACTGGTAATTTTAATACTGTTAAAAATGAAAACCCTTCAAGGTTCCGAAATGTAACTAATACAGGTTTTCACAGAAACAAACCTCAGTTTAACAATGCTAATCACCAAACCACAAGATATAATACTTTCAATACACATAGGTTTGGAAGGCCTCACATTCAATTTCCAAGGAGATTTCCTACTAGGACTGACAGGAATTATTCAAATGCTAACTTCGGAAAGCAGAAGTACGGGATGTATAGATCCAAGACCAATTGGTCTTGGGTCCCTAGATTCTAATCATTTGCTTTATTGTGCAGGAACAGTTGAACAGGGCTGCCCACAGTCTTTGGATTGTAGATAGCGGCTATTCCCGGCACATGACGGGTAACAAATATTTGTTACACGACTTAAAACCTGTTCAGGGTGCGAGAGTTAGTTTTGCTGGTGAAAGTGGAGGAAGGATTACGGGAAAAGGAACGGTGTCCAATGGGAAGATGACACTTGAGAATGTGAATTTTGTCAGTCCTAAAGGCTTTAAAGGACAGCTCGTGGGTCGAGGCCATGCAAGAAGAGTTGGCTCAATTCGAGAAGATGGAAGTTTGGACTTTGGGTGAAAAACCAAAGAATGTGCATGCGATAGGCACAAAATGGGTGTTCAAGTGCAAGAGAGATGATAAGGGGATCATTATAAGAAACAAGGCGAGGCTTGTCGTGAAAGGTTTTAATCAACAAGAGGGGATTGATTATAACGAAGTGTTCGCTCCTGTCGCCAGATTGGAAGCCATAAGATTCTTTCTGGCGTTTGCTGCTTATGAAAAGATGAAGGTGTTTCAGCTAGATGTGAAGAGTGCGTTTTTAAATGGGATAGTTGATGAGGTTGTGTATGTTGAGCAACCTCCGGGTTTTCCTGACCCAGACTATCCAGATCACGTGTACAGGTTAAGCAAGGCGTTGTATGGATTACATCAGGCACCTCGTGCCTGGTATGCAACTTTATCGGATTACTTGCTCGAGAATGGTTTTGAAAGAGGGAAAATTGATAGCACGTTGTTCTTCAAAAGAGATGGAAGCGACATCCTGCTGGTGCAAGTATACGTGGATGACATTATTTTTGCTGCATCAAAAGTCTCCATGTGTCAGGAGTTTGAAGCCGTCATGAAGAAAAGGTTTGAAATGAGTGCTATGGGTGAACTAACTTTCTTTCTAGGATTGCAGGTTGATCAGAGGAAGGACGGGATGTTCATTCATCAAACGAAGTATGTTCATGATGTGCTCAAGCGCTTCAAGATGGAGGACAGTTCTCCATATGACACTCCAATCTGCGTCAATCACAAATTGGGTGCTGAAGTAGACGGTGATGCAGATGTGGACCAAACTCAATATCGGGCGATAATAGGTTCTTTAATGTACTTAACTGCATCGAGGCCTGATATAATGTTTGCTGTTTGTCTTTGTGCACGTTTTCAGGCAAATCCAAAAGAATCTCATTTGAAAGGTGCAAAGAGGATACTGCGGTATCTCAAGGGCAAGCCGAAGCTGGGGTTGTGGTACCCGAGAGGAGGTGACTTGGAGCTGGTCGCTTACACGGACTCTGATTATGGAGGGTGCAATCAGAGTCGGAAGTCAACAACTGGAGGTTGTCAGTTTCTTGGTGGCAGATTGGTATCGTGGCAATGCAAGAAGCAGACTTCAGTCGCAATCTCAACCTGTGAGGCAGAATACATGGCTGCATCCAACTGCTGCTCTCAGGTTCTTTGGATACAACAACAGCTGCGCGACTATGGTCTGAATTTCTTACTTACTCCTATTTGCATTGATAACACAGCTGCTATCTCATTAACTAACAATCCCGTGAAACATAGTAAAACTAAACACATTGACATACGTCATCATTTCATACGGGATTGTGCTGAGAAGAAACTGATAATTCTAGAAAAGGTGGATACGCTTGATAATTTCGCTGATTTATACACTAAAGCGTTTGACAAATCCAGATTTCAAAACCTTATTGAACTGAATGGGATGATCAATCCCGAGTAACCATGTTTTTCTTGTTTATGTATTGAAAAAAAAAAAAAAAAAAAAAACGTCACTAATCGCTTAAAATTATGTCGGTTACATTAGTTTGAAGGACTTGTCTTCGGATATGTTTTGGTCCTCATTTTCTACTTGTAGATTTTGAGGATAGCCATTAACCAGATTACTGATAGTAACTGGGGCGGTTTATGATGAGTTTTTCTTTCTTTCGCTTAAAATTAGTCGATCATACTAAGTTAGAAGGACACATACTAGTATGTGGTCGGTCCAGCTGATCCATTGGATCTTCGGGATAGCCGTTTACCTGAAGACTTTGTTTGGGTCGGGGCGATTTTTGTTTACATTTTGAAAGAGAAAAAGTGAAATGAAAGTATTTTTCAAGACTGTTACTTCGTAAGAAGTTCGTTAGCTATGTTAAACGGAAAATTGATCCAACCTTGGAAAATGATAGTATACTAATTCTGTGTGCTTAGCTAGTGAAGTTATTAGGCTTAAAAGGCTTTAGGACAATCATTGTATGTCATGGTAACTTTTTATGGTGCGTAAAAGTAAATGTGATACAAACTAATTTTACTTGATTTTTCGTGGAAACTCCTTAAGAGTTTTGCATGTCTTCATATATATCTTTCCGAATGATAGGCAGAAAAGCGATTACCCAGTCATACACGAGCCCATGTGTGTTCTGATTCCCGTGAAGATAACGTTTCAAGATACTGCAATGATCCAGATTCGGGACTTGCAGTAAATTACTACTTTGAAGTCTATGTTTGTTAAAAAAAAAAAAAAAAAAATTTGGAGTAAATGAAACATATTAGTGATGATATAATCAAGACTTCTCTATCTTAGAGTAAGAAGAAGAACGGGAACCAGAAGACGAGTATATACATGTTTAATCAGACACTATGGGTCGAAGTCAATTCGGGGTGACTTGGGGAAAGCCAAATACGCTTTGAGGCTAGAAAGGAGGCATCAATATTTCTGAGTTGTTGCCCACTTAAATTTTGAGGCTTAATCGAACCTAACTCGTATCACAGAAACGATGAAAACCACTTTAAGTTATACCTGCTTACAACCTGTCACTATATGTCATAATACAGCTAAACACGGATCTATGTGACAGTCACGTAGTTAGTATGATTCCTGTTCGGATCTTTTCTAAAACGTAGCAGTCCCTATCAAGACTGAAATTTGATCCCTTATACTTTAAATTTTTTAAGTTTTTGTACTTTGATAGTTTTATGATTTATTAACTGGTTACTTAGAATTGATCATGTTATTTATTTCTTAAAGGAAAATTTATAACTTAATTGATAACTGTTAACATTTTAAGGGTTAAATTTTGAAATTTTAGGCGATGTTGTTGAACAGGCGAAGTTGTGGATAACTTCGCCTAGGCGAAGTTATCCGTAACTTCGCCTGTATAACTCCGCCCCTATATAAGGATGTTCAAAGGTCACACTGTTCATTCAATCAGCGAACTTATATCCACAGATCAACTATTCTCCAGCGAACTTGTTCTTTCAATCTTTTACGTGTTACTTATTCCGATTTTCTCACCGATCAAAGGTTCGAGATGTTGTTTTAACGTATACTATAAGGTCTGCCGAAGTTATGAACAGGCGAAGTTGACTCTAGGCGAAGTTGACTTTAGGCGAAGTTGACTTCTCGGCGAAGTTATAGCCAGGCGAAGTTATGGCCAGGCGAAGTTAACTTTAGGCGAAGTTAACGAGAAAAAAAAAAAAAAAAAAAAAAGTATTTTGGTGTTTTCGTCTGTATGGCCAGGTGTACACGATTATTGTGAGACCGAAGATGTTGTTCCGTCAACGAGTGAAACTTGTTATCTCTGGGTCTTACGTGTGAACAAATACGTGTCAACTCTGGATATGGAGTTGGGTTTGTGAATGGGATATTGATTGAAACTGGATATTGACACATATTTGGGTGTTTGTGGGCAATGAAATTGTTGTTGTTCGAGGTGACCAATAGAAGAAAGTCAAATTAAACTGAAGGTTTTTGTCATTACTGGATTGCGGTCAGAGCATATTATTTATGTTACTTTCAAGGCGTTCGAGAATTGGATCCTGAAACGTGATGCTTATTTATTAGAGTGAAAATTCTGGAACAAGTTGGATTTAATCGGGAACTAAAGTGTTTATGTTCTTGATCGTTATCCCTGGTGATTGAAGATGCTTCGGATTAATTAATGGTCATGTGTTAGATTCTGTCAAGGTGGTTTTGTGATGAAATTGATCACTTGATGTTGAGTAGTTGAAGATTAAACCTTATCGTATGCCGACGAGTTGGTGAAGTTGTGGAGGAAGCCCAACTTCACGTGTTGGTGAAGTCAGATGGACTCACGTGATTGGTTGAGATGATCTATTGGCACGAGGATGCATGCATTTCAAAGACCTCAATCGTTATAGTCGGAGAAGCTTACACTGAAGGGGAGATCTGATATGGAAGACGCTGGGTGACTGGTAGATTTGTGAAGCTATAGGACAGTTTCAGACACGGCTGGTTGATGAGCAAACAGAAGATCATCAGTTAAGAGGGAGTCTGTTGGTGCATGTTTTGTAACAGATGATCTTTTGTGTTTGTTAGAATTGAGAGCAACGGTCAAAGGGGAGACTGTTGGTGCATTTTGTGACCGTCGCTATGCAATTCAGACCAGCGGAACGCCACAGGCGAAGTTAGCACAACTTCGCCTTAGGCGAAGTTAGAACAACTTCGCCAACGGCGAAGTTGTAACAACTTCTGCCTTAGGCGAAGTTATCACAACTTCGCCATAGGCGAAGTTATGAACAACTTCGCCTACTGGCCCAAGCCCAAGCCCGAGAAGATGTTTTGTCTATATATATGTGTGTCTTGTTTAGGTTTTGTATCCAGAAATTAGAGTATTGTGTGTTACAGTTTATTTGTCTAAAGAGAGACCGAGAGTGAGAGTCGTGTGGGACGACCCGAGGTAGAGCTCACCTCGGGTCGGCCGTCATTTGTTTAAGAGTTTGGTATGTAATTCGTTTTGATTATTATATAAGAATCTGCAGATTTGTTTATCCCGTTCTTGTATTTGTTCGTGTATTTGTTCGTGTACGTGTTTGTGTTCTTCATCTTGTACACCATTAACGAGTCTAGGAGGATTCCGCACTCCTAGACCTCGTGCGGATCTCGTATCGATCAGCGACGCCCCCGGGGGGAACCTACAGAAACGTAAACGGGATGCAACAGACACCTCTGATATCAACCACATTGTTTATAAAGAAAACTGAATACATTAATATACTTCAAATTACATTATCTCGTATTTCATTACCGTCTAGGTGATACACACATCATGCATTACGATACATAATTCTATTTATTGTAATGTATCCTAACATCCCGCACGCAAATCTTACACACATCAAGCACTTAGCACGTAAGCAATCACTTCATCTTAATTGTACCTGAAAAGCATGTGAGAAAACGGGTCAACTACGAATAGTTGGTGAGTTTCACAATTTGAGTAAACCATGATAAATCATTGTCAAAATATAATATTATCGATGTAATTATGCTGAGCCCAAAAGTGAAACCTCTGTTAAACCAGTACTGTACCTGTTCCGGGGGCAATGTTAACCCAGAAACACTTCTAGGGACACCTGGGGACACTGTTAACCCAGTACTGTACCCATTCCGGGGGCAATGTTAACCCAGAAACACTTCTAGGGACATCTGGGGACACTGTTAACCCAGTACTGTACCCATTCCGGGGGCAATGTTAACCCAGAAACACTTCTAGGGACATCTGGGGACACTGTTAACCCAGTACTGTACCCATTCCGGGGGCAATGTTAACCCAGAAACACTTCTAGGGACATCTGGGGACACTGTTAACCCAGTACTGTACCCATTCCGTACGATTCCCGTACAATCAAATATTTATAAATACAAGCAAATCCATGCGTTCATTATGTACTTAAACATTTTAATAGTAACATGCTTTCCGCCCCGAGAAAATATTTAAAAACAATTCAGAAAAGGGGCTCGTGAAACTCACCTTAGCGCACGCAAGCAGGTAACAACAATCATTATCAGTTAACACGTCCAATCTGTATTATGATCCCTACGATCGTTATTATACAATTATTGTTTATATAATCTTTAACCGTATCAACCGGTACATCTGGGGACACTGTTAACCCAGTACTGTACCCATTCAGGGGGCAATGTTAACCCAGAAACACTTCTCCGGACTCAGATTGTGATATCGTTTAGAGTTCAGTAGTCAAAACTACTATTAGTTCGTTTCCCCGTTTTGCGTGCCTAGCACGGTTATCCGTTTTAACGTTTCAAAATGAGTTTGGTCACACACGACCCGAAAATAGTTGTTGACTGATAATTTAAT